>NC_137136.1:15164655-15325647 GCF_949319135.1 Squalius cephalus | reverse complement strand
ACACACACACACACACACACACACACACACACACACACACACACACACACACACACACACACACACACACACACACACATTAACAAACTCCAAACATGTTTATATATGTATGTGTGTGCATGTGTGTTCTGTTTAATAATGCTTTGACAACTTCAGTAAATCTAGTTGAGTCTGAATCTGTGAGAAGACAAGACTGAAAGGAGAGTGGAACAGCTCCCCAGTGGTCTTTGGCATGTACACAAACAACTTTTCTGAGGGCCTTAAATATTTAGGCACACACACTGAGAAGACATGCCACAGCCTTTACATTTACATTCACTTTCACACAGATGGATGAGTCTGTGGAAGCAAAGTGGCAACTGAGTGACACAACACAGAATGGAGTGGAACAGATTAAACCCTCTGTGCTCCTCCTCCACTCCTAGCTTTCCTTTTCTCTTTCCTGTCTTCCTTCTTCCTTCAGTTTTATTTCAACTCTGATTGTGCTGGAGCTTTACTGTGCTGGAGCAGATTGTGCAGTTTCTCTACTCTCTGATTAAAGATCTAATCAGATCAGATTCTGAGGTAAATTCAACATTTTAAATATTTCACAAAAAAGCTTGATTGAGACAATAATGTAAAATAAAATAAAATAAAATAAAATATATATATTTCATAATGTGATTTCCCCCCACTTTCAATTATTTTAGATTTTTGCAAAAAAACTTAATGAAAGATCAAAAAGGATAAACAATGCAGATCTATTTTTACAGTCTTCGATCGTATTTACCAGGGATGCCAATAAATATACATATATATAAATGTGGGACGTGCATAAATGTGGAAACAAATTAACTGAATAAAGTTTTCACTTGAACCCATGGAATGGAAACTCTGCTTTATTCAAAACTTGTCCTTTAATATGAGTAAATTAGGCTCATTATTGATTGCACCCCAAATAAAGTTAGAGCAATTTGCCTATTTATTCTACGATTATTTACAAAATAATTGGATAGGGTTCAAATACAGCCCATATGTTTTATAAAATATCTAGCATGTGCAATGCGCATGCTAGCTTAAGCAACCGTGTCCCTGCTCGCCTTCTTTTTGGCAGACTCACAACAGTGTAGCTTTAACAGAGGCATGCAAAGTACCTCAACAATACACACTCATTCTTGGAACAAGATATAAAAAAAAAATGTATTACTAATAAAAAAAAAAAAAATATGGGTTCTTGTTTAGATTCTCTGGAAAAGGTCAGGTATCTTAGAAAAAAAGACTATAAAATAAAATAATGGTGGGGAAACAGATCTGGGTCACTTCATACTACCTGTCTAAATGTAGCATTATATCCCAAGTGGGGGTTAGAGGACAGGCTGATAGAGTGATGAAAGGAAATGGGAAATGAAGGGAGTGTATTCTTGTAGAACCAGCTGTCCAAGAGCATGTCAGGTTAAAGCAAACCATTGTTAGCAATGAATAGAGTAGACCATTTTACTCTTTTATTTACCATTTTAGCACTAAAAATAAATAAAGTTAAATTATGTGCATATGTACATACATGTTTATGTTTGCTGTGTGTGTGTTACACTTGCAGACATTGTGCACCATAATCTGTGCCACTTTATCCAAGCTTTTAGACCGCGTTTAGACAGTGGCGGGTCATAGATCTTAGTTATCAAACGCTTTCTGCATGACACTAATCACGCTCTGCTGGTTCCAAAGGAGCAGTCATGTTTACTGGGCCTACACTGTGTCATAAGAGAGAGTCTCTTGTGTCCTGGACTATATAACTAGCGCGTATCATCTGTTTGTTCACAGCTCATTTCCCAATCTCCTAGGGGCTCTGCTTTTAGTGTAAGTGCCTCTGTTTACTGGCTATATGTTTTGCGCTGTTTTTGCTACACTTTTATTTGCAGACAGAGTGAGTTATTAGACTGTTTATTGTAACAGGTTTGTATTTGATAAGTATGTGGAACAATGTTTTTTTGCTCTGGAAATTTATTTTTTGTATTACCATTTGGCTGATGGAAGTTCTTGGTGTGTGTGTGTGTGTGTATGTGTGTGTGTGTTTGTGTGTGGTTGAATATTTTTTTTTGAGAGTCACTTGGGATTCTTAATGGGAGCTAGAATAATCCATCACACACAACATTCAAGTCAGCATGTTGATATTAATTTGGAAATTATCTTAGAAAGTGTGTATATGTCTGTAGATGGCTGTGATTAGTGATATACAAAGATATTATTATTTAATGATGTATTGGCTTTTTTGATAGCTTGTAATAGGTTTTAGATAAATTAACTTTCTTCTCAAATCCACTATATGTATTGTGTAGGTGACGTTTGTATATATGCAAGACTGATGCAATACAGTACCTTGTGTTAGCAAAGGACGAGGGAAAGAAGAAGCTGGTACAAAACTTCTCCGGAAAAATATCTTTCAGTTTCTTTTGTACTCTTGTTCTTCGCATCAAAAGAGACTCTACATTTAGACAGCAAAGTTGTTTAGTTGCTCATACAGTGCGTGTGGGTGGAGCAATGTGTATGTCCATGCAATTATAAGAGACTGCAGGAGTAGGAGACAATGCTCCCTAAATGCATTTCTTTCTCATTCCATTTTGTTGTCTGATCATCTAATCTCTATTTTTCTCTAAAGTTGTTCAGGGGAATCAAAAACTTTTTCTGTTATGCCAATTTTGCCTTTAATTGTGCCTAATTTTCTTACCTTTAAAAGTAAACTTCTGTCAAGCTAATAACAAAAAGCAACTTCATTGAAGCTAAATTTAAACAGAATTAATCAGTATTTATCGGACAGCATTTATTAATCTGAAAGCATTTGAAGAGATTAGTTTATGTATGCGTTTCTTTGTTTTTCTATGAGTTGGGGCTACATGTTTATTGGATGGAAATCCTGCCCTCAATTAAATTGAGTTTGTTCAATGAGTGTAGACCGAAAATTCAAAGAATGGACAAAAAGTAAATATGCCTTTATATTTTCTGTTAAACTGATCTGTGCCATTTGTTCAGAGATTGTAGTGCTTGAAAAATATTTTAAATATCTTTTGCAAAGTTATAATGCTCCACTTTTTGAAAATTTTCTTAACGTATTTGATAGTTCATGATTGTTGTTATAGTCTCTAATGATAAGATGTTTGTAAATCTGTTGTCATAGGGTTATATTTTTAAAATACCAAAATACTCTCAATTTTTGTTTTTTGTTTTTCTTTCTCCACTGTATAATGAGTGTGTTGTAGTGATGTCACAGATCCCGCAATATCAAAATTAGCCGTTTTTTTCGAGCTAGATTAAATAAATGCATTGTTTATGATGAGGAGGATATTTTAAAACTAAAAATTGCAGGTACAAAGTCCTCTTACAGTATATGTCAAAAGATCAAGGCAAATTTGATTTCTCATGTCGTGATCGCTTTAAAAACATATTTTATGTTCCACAGAAGAAAGGAAGGCATATGGGTTTGCGATAAGAGTGTGAATAAATGATGAAAATTTTTGGGTGAACTCTCTTTAATGTCAGACATACTATGCACCAACCCCACTGTTACTGATTTCACACACACGGCAAAAGACATAATTCCAACAAATCCACACACATGATTGTAATCCCATCAGTATCAGCCTTGCTTCCTCTAACATCCGAGCTGCAGTGTCCACCATTTTCCATATTTCACCATGCGTGCCTCTCGCTGCATATTTATGAGTTCATTTGTCCTGTTGATGACATTAAACATTTATTGTAATGAATGTGCGAGGGGAGGAAGCAATCGTTCTCTTGGGTAGAAGACCAGAGACTGGGGTATTTTCATCATTCTCGATACAGCCTGGCTTGCATCCTCACATGACGTTTTACATGCATTTGCAACTTTTTCTTTTTTCCTTCTCTACTGAGTATACGAACCCTATTCCAGCCACGGGACGTGATCCTGAACAAGCTGTCATGAATATTCAGATGCAAGGAGGTATCAGAGCGGTGTCTGTTTGAATTAAGGCGGATCACATTCATTCACAACCTCGGAGCTCCGTGTGGGAACGGATCAAACCTCATATACTCCATCTGACTCATTCGTACCATTTGCTGTGACATTAAGCATAAAGACTGCCACTTCAGTGTGTTGATGCAGATCTTTGCCGTCTGATAGTGATGGCACTGTAATGATTTATCTGTGTTCTGATCGTTGAGCTGATTGATTTACAGTGGGAAAGTTAATCTAATGGGATCTTGGATGTAATTGCAAGCGTGCCAAAAGAGACTGGCAACATCTGTTTTTGACACTGTTCTTGTTGAGTAACAGCATGTCGTAACATGCTGAATTATTGTCGTCTTTATTACTTTACCACCAGTCTCTATTACGTTAGTCAACCTAAAAAGGATTTGTTTTACTTCTCATGCACCGAAAAACAATTTGACCATCTTGCAGAATATGTTTTAACTCGTCTTTCTGTGTGAATTGTCCGTCCTACACATTCTGGCACCTGTCTTTCAAAGCTGCCCATAATATCAGCCCACCTGTCTGTCATCCATCTGTAGAACTATACCAGCTGCTCTTCAGTAATCTAAAACAGGCCGACTCCAATCTTTTCTTTTCCTCCTCTCATCCTCTCCCACTCTTCTCCCTCCTGCCTCTCACACAGTCCCAGACCTGCAAATAACACCCGAACTGCTTCCATATTCCCGCCATTCCAAAACATGCAGCGGGACGGGGAGCCGCTCCAGGGCAGGGAGCGATCAGTTCCGGAGGGGATCACCTCAGAGCTTTACTCCGCTCCGAAACCCCCCGAAGCCTTTGAGCCCCACAGCAAAACACCATCCCACACACTCTCACAGGCCCACACATTATTGTGCTGTCAAGCCAGAATGGGAATGAATATAAGTTCTTTGTGTCAAAAAGCTGATGCCTTTTCTCTCAACTAAATTTTGCGAGTCATTTTTGCCATTTCTTTTCTACCAACCAGGGTCATTTTTGGTGAATGAATCCTCTGATGTTCAGACAGGTGTCCTGGCTGAGTAGCCACAAGAGTAGTTTATTACATTAATTATATGTTCCACAAATTTTTGACATTCAGAAAGTGTAATTTGTTCAGAAAAATATTTTTTTATTAGTAATCTTGAACATTGTTTAATGTTTGATAATTGAAAGCCTAACACACTTTATTTGTCTAAAATATGCCAATTGGTTTGGTATTTAGTTGACATTCATACACAATTACTTAATAACAGTCATACAGTTTTAAGAGTTTTTCACATACTGTTTGGGGCTGGGCCACTAGATTAGCATATTCTGCCTCGGTTTATCATGAATATCACAATTTTCAAAGGCAAGACACCCCAGTTGAATACGGCAAAACATCACCATGCTTCCCTAGTTGGTTGGTTACTAGGTTCTCAAAACATTGTTTATGATGGTATTGGTAACACTGCCAATCTTTAAACCAGTTACTACACTGGTTCATTTGCCTATAAATATATCCTTGCCAAGTTATAATATTTCCACCGTTTTACCGTATTTGAAAAGAATAGCAGTCATTATGTCAAATAATAGCAATGCCAAACTTCTGTAACGTTAGTTTGAAACTATTGTTTTCAACAAGTCAAAACAACAGAGGCATATACTGTACTTACCATACTTACCTGCTCGTAAGAATTTGGTAACTTGGTAACACTTTAGTTTAGGGTCCAATTCTCACTATTAACTAGTTACTTATTAGAATGCATATTACTAGGAGATTGGCTGTTTATTAGTAATTATAAAGCACATATTAAAGCCTTATTCTGCATGACCATCTACATCTCTTAATCCTACCCAGTACCTAAACTTAAGTTTAGTTTATTGAGGCAAAAGTCACAGTTAATAGTTAGTTAATAGTGAGAATTGGACCCTAAACTAAAGTGTGACTGATTTCTTTTTTGTCATTAGTAACATTTGATGATCACCTGTAACTATGGACACACCAGTGAGCCTCAAGCCATCAGATTCATCTGTGCAGGAATTGGAGCTGAAGTATTTAACCGCTAGAGGACTAAAAGTTACATATAGTGTAGCTTTAAGTATGAAGTTAGTCAAAAATAATTAATAAAACACAAATTTCTGTATCTTTTTTTGTAAACCACATATTAAAAGACAAACCCCACATACAACCCCCCCCCCCCCCCCCCACACACACACACATTTTGATAAACTGGCAAGTTGTTTGCAAAATGCTTGCGCATGCATTAGTCTGATTGTTGGAGCATGAGTATATCTGGTGGAGGGCTTGTGGTATGGTTGAGGTCATGTGGTGAGTTTGACGTAAAGTGACGGTAATGTGAGTTGAGAGCCGATCCCCTGAGGTACTCTGGGCTCTGGGAAAGACAGACTAGTGCTTTAGATCATTGCTCCCATGCTAATGTGTGCCTGACTGCACCTCGCTTGCCTAGGGAGGAGGACAAACACACACTCTAAAAACTGCTGGGTTAAAAAATAACCCAACCTTAACCACACTGCTGGGTCACTATTGGACAGAACACGCGCTGGGTTGGTTTGACCCAAGTGCTGGGTTTTTGCCATTTGACCCATATTTCTGGGTCATTCATTTGACCCAACCTGTGGGTGAAATTAACCCTCTTGCTGGGTTAAGTCTTACTCATGTGCTGGGTTATTTCTTGTCTCATTGCCTTAATAAAATTAGAAACAAATATTTGTTATATTATGAATGTAAAATAATTATCTCTGTAATACAATAAACCAGAGAGGCCACTGTATGATTTCAATCTCATTTTTTATTTTATTTTATACATTTCTTTAATACTTTTCTTTATCAAATACAAATGTTAATCAATGTCAAAGGTCTGACATGTCCCCCTCATTTCATCCCTGAGGCACAGAATGTGCAGCAATTCACCAGTCATCTCATTTTGTAAATATTCAACCATGTTGGTCCTCACCTGTTGATCAAGTCAAGTCATCTTTATTTATATAGTGCTTTTTACAATACAGACTGTATCAAAGCAGCTTCAGTGATACTGTAACATGAATATAATACATCAAAGTTTGTTTCTAGAAGAAAATTGCGTCATCGTCCACCTTAAGGCAAATCAATAATATTGATGAATATTAAATGTCCCCAACTAAGCAAGCCAAAAGCCAAGGCAACAGTGGCAAGGAACCAAAACTCATCAGTGACAGAATGGAGAAAAAAACCTTGAGAGAAGGCTCAGGCATTCAGTTCTCCTCTGGCCATCGAGCGGACAGTGTATGATTATGATCCAGGCAGCATTACAGGTCAGAGGTCAGATTGAATAAGAACATTCAGAATATTTATCCAGTTCCATCTGGTTGGAAGTCGGAGTCATCACACCGGTATGGAGACGAGTTTGTTGAGGATCAGTCGTGTCGATGAGGCCTTCACAGGGCTGATGAGGCTGGCACTTCAGGAAAGCGTCATGGATGGGTCCAGGCGCAGGTCCACCATCTGATCTGCATACGGCCTGGATCCGGCTGACTTCAGTAAACTTAAGAATGAACAGAAAGACATACATTAGCATAGATGCCATTCTTCTTATTAAATAATGAGTACATCAGGTGTTATAGGAAAGTGTCCCCGGTTCCGGCTGACCTATGCAGCCTAATAATCATTTAACTGATTTGAATAATAGAAATGTATAATTTTCTATATGAATTCCAGGTAAAAGAGATGCGTTTAAGTTTAAATTTAAACTGACAGAGTGTGTCTGCTTCCCGGACAATCACTTAGAGTGTTGCAATAAAACTGACATGCAAGTTAAGCTTTTTTTGTGGAAGTATCAATTTATTACTGAATATGCAATTAAAATTATTGCAAACATTACCAAATGACCAAATGTGAAAAACAAACAAAATGTGCATTCAGTATTGCAAACTGAATTATAGTAATAGTAATAAAGTAATTTTGACAAATATTATCAACATTAAGACATTAAAATAAAACATTATTTTATTAAAAGTAAAATATTACTGTAATGTTGATATAGTGTCTTTAACATTAAAATTCACAAACCCACAAAGCTGCTCGTTAATCTCCTGACTGGCAGCGCTGATGATCGCCCGTTTAGATGTTAACTTACACACAATAAAATGAAAGATGACAGGGTAGGCTATCATGTAAGTTTAAATTTTTTAAGTTTTAAATATTGACGATCATTCGTTCAACTAAACGGGTTTACTTTTCTTCTCAAAACTGGCGCTATTTCTCCTTTCCTCAGTCGATGTTTATAAAGATTCTAAGTCATACATTTACTAAAAAAGGCTATCAAGGCTCTTGAAAGCCTTTTTTTTTTTTTTTTTTTGCCAGAAACGATGGTTCGAGACATTACAGACAAGACACACGCAGACTGTGCTGGAACTTACCTCAGTCACTTCTTCAGACGAGTATTTCTAAAACTACACCAGCAGACTTTTCACTCACAACTCACTAGCTAGCCTAACGTACATTAGAGACTCATTTCCCGCTGATTTTACGTATACGAGCCCTGTGAGGGAAACTGCGCGTATGGATTTCATACAAAAGCTTTTCTCACTTTTAAATACGCAACGTCCACAATGAATAGGCCTACGATAATTACATGATGAATTTAGAATTAATTTTTTCAAAAAGGCTGCTTATATATCTGGTTTAATTTCAACTAAGGATTTAACATGCAGCATTTTGTCGAAAATTCTAACCGGCTAGCTGTGGCTAATTAATGTTTCACGGAATAAATACGTTACCCCTCACACTTCCATATCAAGGACTGTATGTTGAACAGTGAAATTAGCTTGCTGCTGCTACCACAACTTATTAAAAATATAGGTAAACATTCATAACTTACCATAAAACACTGCCTGCTCCGAGTAGTGTGCTCCTCAAATCAGAAGTGAAGAATCCAGAAAGTTCCGCAAAGAATGAAAAAAGTAACCAGTTGCTGGGTCAAAATAACCCAACCAGCGTTTATTTGTGAATGACCCCCTTACAACTCATTTGACCCAGCATGAGCAACCCAATAATGTGTTTACAGTACCCCAAACAACCCAACTTTTTGACCCAGCACAATCAACCCAACAATTTGTTTACAGAAACAACCCAGCATTTTTTAGAGTGCACTGTGATGTTTGCAAAATTCCAAAAAAGCGCAAAATAATTTTAGGAACTGGAGTAGATGGTTGGTGTAGAATCATTGAGAAGGATTTTAACAGAGGCCCTATAAATAACTTTGTAGTTTGCTAACACTGTGCTAAAATTTTGTGGAGTGTTTCCAACAAACATTGACAGATAATAAGTCAATTACCAATCAAAACTAGATTACCACCAGGCCAGTGACCAAAAACAACAACAAACCAGTCCAATTTCAAAGCTAAAATTATGCCACTGATTGGAGTCTTTGTATTGAATCTTGTTTTAAAAAATCAAGTCAAAATCGCAATTGAAATATGTTTTGTATTATTTATAGCAAAAAAGCAACAAAATACATGATTAAAAATAATAATAACAATATTACCTACTGAATTGAAGGTTGACTCTTAATGGCTGTTTGTGTTCAAATCTTAATATGTGGAATATCGCACCCTCAAAGCACATCAACAAAATCAACAGTTGTAAACAGCATTTTAAAAGTAGATAACAAGCAAAACAACATTTTATACTAATAGTAACACTTCTTCAGTACTACTGTTGTATCAGTACTATTTAGTTATTTCTGTGGGTCTTTATTTCTTAAAGTGATGGTTTACAAAATGATGTCATCATGTACGCACCCTTAAGTTGTTCCAAACCTGTATGAATTTCTTTTTTTTCTTCTGCTGAACACAAAAGAAGATATTTTGAAGAATATGGGTAACCAAACAGTTGATGGGCCCCACTGACTTCCATAGTAGTATAGTATGGGGGAAAAAATACTATGTAATCCAATGGGGTCCATCAACTGTTTGGTTTCTGACATTTTTCAAAATATCTTCTTTTGTGTTCAGCAGAAAAAATAAATTCATACAGGTGAGGGTGAATAAATGATGACAGAATAAATTTTTTTGGGTGAACCATCCCTTTAACAAACTAAATTCTCTTTCAATTGTAAAGAAGGCTGTTTCCACAGCAACACACATTTCAGCAATTAACAAGCTGACAATGTTTTGCTTAATATCCTCTTCTTAATGTGACAGTTGCCCCCTCAACCAGACTACCCTGCCCCCTCAGTCGAGATGAAAGTGAAAATGGATTTTAATGATGAAATAGAATAGACTATTTAAAAAAAATCACAATTGCCAAGTGCATAGGCTTTAGCATTAATATTAGGCTACTATAGCAACATTTCAGCTAAGGAAAGGGTTTTGCTAACACTGTAGCGACACATTAACCCTATGAACTTCCTGCGCTATGAAGAAAGCAGCTCTACTGAGTAGGCTAAAGGTATGATGAAATATTTTTTTTCGTATTTAGAGGGCTAGACAACTGGTCGTAGTTTGGTGATTTTTTTTTCACTGTATTGTTATTGTTTGTCACCGGTTGTAGGCTGTTCTAACTTAGGCATCTGTTAAACAGGTCGCAGCGAGTGTGTTACATTACAGCTGTTGCAATGAGCATGTGTTTTATAGTAAAGCAGACACAATTTTTGGTGGTGGTGGTATCATGGTAACTTTTATTCATGGTAAAGCCACTGAAATTGTGTATCTAAGACAATTTATATCTGGTGGTCTAAAACATGTTTATTTCATGGATATCGATGTGTCACATTTTTGAATATGTTGGCCTAGGCAATTTTCCTTTTTGTTTTATGTAGTAATATTATTCAATGCTCTGCCATATGCTCAGTAGCTTTTAGTTTCATAGTTGTAGTACCGACAGGTTTGTTTACAGTCTGACAAATACGTGAATGGGCTCCATCTAGGTTAATGCAATAAAAAATAAAAAAGTTCTCATTATTGGAAGTCAGACGTAGAGTCATCATCTGACCCAGCACGGGCGAAGCTATTGGCTGACGCACAAATGTAATCAACTCCTTCAACAGTGTGTCAATAGAGAGTTCTGATAAAGAGAGAGGCTGATGAATTGACAGTGAAGTGCCCTGGAAATTCATTATCATTCCTTCAGAAGGTAAATAAACAGCATATGGTGGGGAGGTAGAAAACATGTGTGAGGGGTAAATTAGCTTGTAATGATTCCCGTGGTGGAGGAAACCTCTACTCGTCTGAAATGCCAGCCAAGCCTCCTTTCCCAATCAGCCGAATTAAATCGAACAAAAGGATTGTGGTGGCCTGCCACCGCTTTTGACTCTGGAGGAGAGAGAGCAAGGCAGAGACGTTTGTAGGTATATTGATGCGTTATTGTCTGTTTCTACATTTCTGAGTGATCATTCAGACATACTAAATCCTCACAAACCGCGCCATCTGGTCGTGCTTACAGGAGTGGAGTATGACAAATGATTTTTTGCCATCAGAGACTGACATTGAAGTGATTTTACAAACTCTGACTACAGTAACTCTCATTAAAACCCCATAAATGGTGAAAGGTAATTAACCAATCCTCATAATTCTTATAAGTATGAATCACTTTTTAACTTTAAGACTGCGTTAGCTCTTACAAGGACGCCTTGTCACTAGTTTAAATGCAATGTGATTTCCATTTTACTTGCACTGTAACCCTAACAAATGTACATTTTATCCAAAGAGACTCACAAAAGAGGAACGAGCTATTTGTCACAGAGGTTTATTAGAAATGCGATTAAAATGGTTTTGTCTTCACATAATAATTTCAGTTTCTTTGTACTAATGATGTTACACCAGCAACAAGAAAAATAATTAAATTTGACATGAGGTGAAATTGATTATACAAGTTTTTTTTAAAAAAGATTACTTAATCATGAGACAATTAATGTGACTTGTTTGGGCTTATTGTGCAAGTAATATGGCAATACACTTTAACAATAATATGGCAAAACACAATATAAGCAAGGCTAAGTAGAACCAAAACATTTAATTTCAAATTACAGCTAGATACATGTCCTTACCTCATGTATTATATGGTATAATTTACTCTTTAATGAATAGCATAAGTGTGTGGCCAATAAGAAAATAAGTTTTCTTCAAACCTTTCATTGTTACTAACAAAATATTTTTTTTCAAACATGATTTTATATATGTGTGTACATGGCTGCATATAAATACATTGTTTTACCAACATAGCACATCAGGGTTTGCAGTGTTGGTCTGGATCTGATTTAAGCCCGACATTAAATCATAAGAATCTGCCTATTACTGTATATGCCTGCTCTTTTTCTTGATGTCTTCATTCAGTCATTTACATCAGATTTATCTTTTAAGGATGGCTTGGCAGGATAAGCTTGTACGGCTGTCCACCCCATGTAAACATTTCACACGTCAGTGGAAGATTGTTGGTGAATGTTTGACACAGCTCTGATCTCAGGCTGGTACTGTCCTCTGCTTTGTGGGCTGCTACTATGAGCCTGTCACTCACATGATTAATTGCATAGTAATGACTTCCCATCATGCAAAAAACAGCACTCAAGAATAGACTGGCGGTTCGGTTCTTTTTGCGCAGTGCTGGATGAAATTCACCAGAATGCAGAGCAGACACGACCTGGCTTTGCTCATTTCCTCTCTCTCTCTCTCTCTCTCTCTCTCTCTCTCTCTCTCTCTCTCCTTTCCACTCAGGACTTTTCTCGGCCTCCACTGATCAATACTCATCCATCCATCTCCCTCACGCTTTCTATTTCTTTCATGGTTCCTCCCTAGCTCTAAATTATTGAGACCAAGGTTGACCCTTCTCTTGTAGGACATCAATTATAAAAGTCTGGGAGAGGCTCTGAAAAAAAAAACTGAAGTGATTGATTATGAATCGCAACTCGTGAGACTTTAAGGAAGAATTACTACGACTTTTCACGTCCAAGAAGAAACGAAGACTTAATGAAGTGTGGACATGGGAATAAAGAACAAAAACACACAGCAAACCAGACACACATAAGTGAACAAGGTGATGAATTGTAAAAAAATAAGTGAGATTGAGGTTGCATCCTATTTCATTTTTTTTCTACAAAGTACCAGATCAACAATTTACAATATTCACAAGTTTGTGTTTGTAAACATCACAGTGTGGACAAGTGGAGTTTTGGTCCTGAGCCTATTTTTTTCAGAGTGTGCTCTGAACTCAGCAGAGAATATGTTAAGAATTCACTGTTAACCTAGTTATTCCAGTTTTTTGCAGTATAGGCAGACTGTATTGTGCACTTTGTGGTATTGACTCCATTATCTTGTAGTCTAATTACCCTTCGAATGTAGATGGGATCCCCCTCCTCATGTAAATTAGTTTTCAATCAAGTTAATAATAATGTCAGACTCCTAATAAACCTTTTATAGTTTATGGCAGTTACTGTATTACACAGCAGAAACTGTATGCCTGCTCAGATGGAAAGGCTGAGAAGAAAAATGATGATTTCATGCTTTTTTGAAGAAGGATGTTGAACAAGGAAACAGTAAAGTTTAAAATAAAATACTCAAGTATTAATATAAGCAGCATGTATATATGTATTAGGGGTTTAACAGTTCTTGAACCGTATCGTTTTCCACCCACGGCACCACGTTTCTTCTATAATATGGTTTGTGGAAAAAAACGCGTTAAACAGACAGACAGAGTTAGGCTAATATATGTTTCTTTCGACTGATACACGTTCTAGCTACCCCTAAACTTTGTTCAGTGCAAGTACTGTGTGCTCTAATATGACCAGTCATTTACGCCGACATCACCCGGGTGTTGATAGCATGCAGGCACAGATGAGACCAACGCTCGGTTCCCAAATGAAGACAAAGATGAATCAGATTCAAATAACAAGAGGATTTATTCCAAACGTGATAAGCCAACAAATACCCGACACTAAACTCAAGACAGGCAGGAACTAAATACACAGAAGATGACGAGAGTGTCATTTTGTCATCATTAGTGTCCATGGTGATTGACAGCATCCAGGTGATAGGTGATGGCTGCACACTGCAGGTGGGAACCGAAGAGGATGATGGGACATGTAGTGAAGACTGTAGTGATTAACTGTTGCTGTCTGTGTTTGAACTAAACTCATTTAAGCCTGGCCAATTTAAACATTAAAGCACAAGAAGATGCTAAAGAGAACTTGCGCACGCGCACACTGTAAGAAGATTTGTGTGTGCACTCATCTGAGCTCAAATATCTAGTTCTCTTTCAAGTCTTGCGCTTGAACAGACAATTTCACACAAAAATTATTTCAAGATGCCCATCTTGGCGAGTATCCTAGCAAATAGTATGTCTTAAGTGAACGCAAACAGTTGAAAACCAATGCATGTGTATCAGTATCAGTATTTTGGATCCATGCATTAGGTCTTAAAGTGACAGCAGCCTATTCCTGATGTATGTGTTTTTAGTGTTAATCAAACAAAAGACAAGGAAATCACTTACTGCTCTTGACTGAACAGCTTTTGTAACTGTAATAATGTAATAACTTTAATTTATACAGTGAAGATTATATACAATGTTGTTTTACATTTGATTACTTTATTCAATTTCTGTCCCTGAAAACTACAGTTAGATACATAACTAACCTGAAAAGCAGTTTCTTTGTATTTAGTTGTGCTATTGCTTGTAGTTTGATCATTTCTTACTTTCTTTATTTTTATTTGACAGTGATCCTTTTTTCCCTGAACATGGCACATACTGAATCACAACGAAATTTGACCGTTGAACCGTTACACCCCTACACCACTCTAAACAGATGGATCAGAGTCAACCTTCTTCTGTTGCAATGCACTCACTTTGTGATTTAGTTCAGATCAGTTCAGTTCATTTTAATTAACCAGAATTGAGGTGCAGATGAATAATTGCCATCCAGCAAAACACCTTTACAGTGCTCAAGAAGGCTATTACATATCATTAAATGAACAGTTGTGGTTGAAAGGCGTCATGTATTATTGCTATTGAGTGTTGAACTTCAAGCCTGTGAAGTGTGACTCTCTACCTCCAGCCTACTCATATAGCAATCACTTGCATTGATCCACATCAATGATTTTACAACTCTTGATTCTACAGTGTTGTTGTGCAGCAAAAGGCAATTTCACACTTAAACCAAAAGACACCGACCAAAGGCAACAGACACTTTGCTGGGTTCTGTAAGATCAGTCCCTGTTGCTGTCTGTTGCCGTTTTGTGAATGTGTGAGAAGTGACATATACTGTAATCTGGTTATTGTCCACATTGGTGCAGTGTGTATTGGCCTTTAGTGGTAAAAAAAATCTGTACCGTCTGGTATCAAAAAGCTGTAGGTTTGAACCCTGCAAGGAGCGATTCTGAAATGATCACAACTGTGTCCTTGGGCCATTTAAGCAACCCCAGGCTGCGCCATGGGAATGTAACATGATGACATTGCTTGAAAGTTTGCTAAAACAAATTCCACAGTCTGTGTTGTTTGGCTTTTCTTTCTTCCATTGCTCTGCTTACTCCTACTCACTTACGTTCTGCTGTTCTCTTCTTTAGCTTATTTCTTCTGTGATGGATTGTGCATGGGGAGCAGTAGAGAAAATGGTCCTGTTATAGGACTATAATAAACCTGACAAATGGTGCACAGAAGCGCCCTGCTCACAGAACTGGGTTTTTTTCCCCTCTCTTGTGTTTTTTTTCATTGGATGCAATTAAAAGCAAGTTTACTGATGGTTTTGTACTACAATATAGCTCTAAAACAAACTGTCTAGAATTGCAAGTACTTGCGTTCAGCACATAGAGATAGTTTATCACCGACCAACAACACTTGTGACAGTATACTGAAGTTGTGAAAATCTTTGGCTTCGCTGTTGAAGGGAAAAAAAAAATCTCTTTGTCGAGTGCAAAGTGAAAAATTGCTTTTAGAAAATTGCTTTTTTCTTTCTTCTGTTTCTTTTAACAAATATAATTTAGCCCTCATTACTTCATTACACAATACTACACTACAGTATATGCATCTCCCATGGATTATTAGCTATTGTTGAAGACGATGTTTTCTCGAATCCCACAGGAATAACAGTTGAACAGTAGTGCCAATTGTTCCATGACACGTTTGTAAATGTGATAGATGCCACTTTACCTTTAAATCAAGGGGTCTTCTGCCATTCAGAGAAAACACATCAAACGACACATAGGATCATGCAGAACCTCTCTTATGCCAGCTGAAAATATTGTAGCGACCATAGAAAATCTTTGGTTGCAAATGTTTTGAGGAGCTAACCATTCATATGCAGATGTAGCCATTGCTTAGAGATGACAGCTGTTTTCTGCTTGCTAAATAAATCCTTTCTATATTTGTTTTGCTCAGCACTTAGCAGTTCGGAATGGCATGGCAGAAGAAAAAATGTAGACTATAATCATAATGTAAATGAATCTGTTTCTTTCTACCATGCAACCACACTTAACATGAGCAATCCAAGTAAACAGCAGACTCGCTACAATAAAATGTGGCATTTTTATGTCTTAATGTAGCCATTCAGCACTTTTGCTATGGACCTCCATCATTTAAATTGCATACTTCATTACATTTAATTTAGCAGGTGATGAAATCCAAAACTGAAATGCCTTTTTCCACTTGCTAATACTGCAAAAATGCGAGATAATTTATTTAGGGGCCAAACTAATTTCAAAGGCAAGTATCCCTATTCATTTTCAGAATGAATCTATGGACCTCTGTGGCAGGTTTGTTATGCTGAAAACTAGATAACCAATTTACAGTAGTTTGCCTTTTTTTCAGCTATCACCACTGAGCTTAGATGTTTTGGTATGGGAAGACCCAACCGCAGGGAGTTGACAGCGTCATTTTATATATTTGTCAATTAAACTATTTCCTATCCGAGCCCTGTGCCAAATAGAGTATGTTGTGTGGGAAACCTGAGTGATGATAGGGAATGGTGGTGAAGAATTGTGATGTACACAAGCCCTCCCTGGGACTTAATGTGTCATTATCACAGCTTGTAGAAAAATCCTTCCAATCTGTTGGGGCTAAGAAGATGATGTTAGTGCAACGCACTGAAAGAATGCCTTTAAACTGCATGTTTTTAGCACCGGGCCATTTTAAATCACTATCAGCCCTTAATAATTACCTGAACCATCTGTCTTTATGCACCTTTGACTGAGAGTGAACACTCTAAAACATAAACAGTTACTTTTTTTTGATAGAGAGGGTTACTTGAGGACAAAGAGCTATCTCCAAATGATACAAAAAGAGCTTTTTCATCATACAACAGCAAAACAGCCTTTCCATGACCTCTTTCATGAGTGTTTTGATGTTGTTTGTGGATGGAATGGAATTTTCCATCTTTTTCCCCCCACTATTCCAATATTCTTCAGAGAATCGTCAGTCTGAATGGATTTTAAGCACCATAACTCTGCAAAATGATTGTTTTGAAATAAAATGTTGAGATTTTGAAGCATTATGAAGACTAGTTATGAATATCGCAGCCGAGAGCGATAGCCGCCTACTGCACCGGTAATGAAATTGTAGTGTTCACGCATGCAGAGGCAGTTCAAGGTTTGATGCGAGAAGCTAGTGTCAGCTCAGATTATTTAAAATGAATCCTCCATTTATTGGACTCCTCTTACCTTGGAAGTGGCCATTTTGTTGTGTAAAAATGTCAGAGACTTAAGATAACACATGTGTGACTTTGAATGAACCTTGTATGTCAGCGAAAGTATTTGAAAATCTTTCGTCTATTGTATTGATGGAGAATGGATGGTATTTCAAAGAGTACAGCGTCCTCCCAAGAACAGCGTCTATATAATGGGCTCCTGAGGACAATGCTTTACACTTTATTTTAAGGTGTCATTGTTACAGTGTAATCATATATTTAAGTACTGTGTAATATTAAGCAACTACATGTCCTTACTATAGGGTTAGGGTAGGATTAGGATTTGGTTGAGGGTTAATTGCATGTATTTATGCATAATTTACTGTAAGTACATGTAACATATGTAACAAAGACACTGTAAAATAAAGTGTTACCGGACAATGTTCTAGGCCATTTATATGAGCTGTAGTACAACTGTAGTACATCTTTTCAAAAGCGACCCTCCATTATACAGAATGATGTTTATGAATTTAATGTTGAGTTCATATATATATATATATATATATATATATATATATATATATATATATATATATATTATTTTTGTGGAAATTGTTATACACTACCATTTTTAGGTAAGATCTTAACAAAACAAAAAAATTAAATTAATACTTGTATTACTTGTATTCAACATGGACACGTTAAATTGATTCAAGTGACAGTAAAGATATTTACAGTATACAATGTTACAAAATATTTATATTTCAGATAAATGCTTTCTATTAATCAAAGAATCCTGAAAAAAGTATAAAAAATATTAAGCAGCAAAAATATACAAATAAAATCAAAGGTTAATCAGTTATCAGCCTTTACTTGAAAATAATAATTGTCGCTTTCTAATTGACCATAAATATCCCTAATTTTCATATGTTGATTACTGTTATGATGACTGACTAACAACTGATAAAGTAAAGCCATGTCCTTTAAATAACCCTCTTTTTAAAAACTCACACATGCAGAGTACAAATGCTGCTCTCACTAATTTCATTTGCTCCATATGGTGAATACAGGACCAAATATTTCTACATTGAACTCTAAACAAGAGTTCACACAGGGCCAATTGCACTGGCTGATCATTTGTCTTTTATCTCTTAATTATCTTCTTCAGGACCTTGGGCGGCTTTAGTGTACACGACCACCCAGAATTTATGCATACAGTACACGCCTTCACAAAAACATGCTCACACATTTTAATATGCTGTGGTGCCATCGGTGCAGCAATGATTCAGAATGCCGTAAAAAAACAGGGTAAGTGGACTCCCGGGCGGGGAGATTGTCTTTCCCCGGCTTCACACAGGCCTTGTTTTCTCAGTGTATAATAATATCTAATGATGATGAGCCTTGATTACCGCTGCAGAGAGTAGCAGGCTACTGGAGCATGGAGGAAAAAAGCAATTTAGCCCAGTACAAAATCTCTCTCCCGCAGAGACCATCACCAGAGTAGACTGCGCTGGGCAAGAATCATTAAAGTTCTTACAGGGTCTGAATTCTAATAAAACGCAGTCCACCACCTGTGTGTGTGTGTGTGCATGCTCCGACCTGATTGGACACATTTAATCTAAAATCAGACATGCAGGTCAGATTATCCTCGTTTGTCTGGTTCCTGCTCTGTGTCAGATGGCATCAGTTAATCGCACAGCCATTTTTAAATCATATAGCTGCTGTTTGAGAGCATGTTCACTCCTCCTGACAAACCATGATAACTGAGACAACCTGAAGTATTCTGAATAGATATAGATGTGGTATTATTACTCAGTCTAAAGAGGTCATTTTATGTCATGTGTCTAGTTGCTCTCCAGTCTCTAAAGGGGCATTCAGACTGACAGCAATTTGCAGAGCAACTGAAAATCATACCTATTCAATGAAAATTGCTTATTTGGGGCAGCATAAGTGATCATTACAGATGCGATGTGGGTGTGAATGGCAATGTGGAGTTCAAATGTATGCAACATTTTTGTATTTGTTGTTATAAATATTTTCAGATCGGCCAATGTTAGATATATATTGAATATTTAACGTATAACATCACAGATTTTCAAACCGTTTTGTATTGTTACAATGTCAGTAGTGTAAATTACCAATATCTCCTCTTACTCTGTTATCTAGACAGAGAAATTACATTTTATTTGTCACCAGAAGTCCGCCGGATGAAAAAGGTCTTTCATGAATATTCCACATTTTTGTATCCCCGACCCCGGACAGTCAGATCGACGGAGGGTTATTAACAAAAAAGCTATTGTAAGAGAAGGTTTATTACTGAAAATTGTATCGTACTTAGTTCACACTTTCAGTTCGTTTGGTCCGTCACACACAAATGAAGATCTGATGCGAGGAGATGCAGTTCTGATGCTTGTACCGAACTGTGATGGTAATATCACGACTATGATGAGAAAAAACATTCTGTCATGAGCATTTCATGAGCATTCTGTCCTTTTTAGGGTCTCATCTTCCTGTTTTTGGTTCGTTTACATGTCTTTGGTCCGTGTTGTGTTCGTTCGAACCGATTGTTTGGTGCGCACCAGGGTTCGGATGGCAGAGTTCACACTAATTCAAATAAACCGCACTAACAGAGCAATCGCACCAGGGTTCGTTTTAATCGAACCAAACATGCCAAGTGTGAACACACCCTTAAAGTTAATCTTTTAAAACACTAATAATGTTAAATGTAATCTTTAGCAGATTTCAAAATGAGTATCCATTATTCAAACTGTACATTAAAATGTGATGCCTAAATAAAATGATTAATTTTTAATATTCTTTTTATTTTTTATCTGACTTTTTATTTCACTTTTTATTTATGTAGACAAAATACTATTTTTTTAAAATCAGCAGCTAATATAGACAGTGATCCACCTCCTATAAGATATTCCAGTCAAGTTGTAGTAGTAACTCTTAGCTTTTTCTTTGTTCTGTATGATTTATCTCTGCCCCTGTACAGGAACAATAAAATAAAAAATTATGCATGGTGTCATAAATTGTGGGAATTGTGGGAGAGTCTGATTCATGCATTGATAATCATTCATCTTGTTGATATAATGCATTGTGCTCTGCGATTTATATACACAAGTTTTTGCCTCCCAGAAAGTTTTTTAGTGTTTGAATGTAATTTTAGTGCCTAATTCATGCACTAAATGAATGCATGCCATTTGAGCGCAAACGTCCAATAGTTATGACTAGACCACTAATAGCATCTACTGTGAACAACCATGCAGTTATTAGATGAGCTCCAGCACTGAAATCTCTGTCAGTCCGAATTCCCCTTAAAGGGTTAGTTCACCCAAAAATGAAAATTCTGTCAGTAATTACTCACCCTCATGTTGTTCCAACCCCGCAAGACTTTCGTTCTTCTTCGGAACACAAATTAAGATATTTTTGATTAAATCTGAGAGCTGTCTCACTCCTCTATAGGCTTCTATGTAATTGAAACTTGCCAGCCCAGAAAGTTAGTAAAGACAATGTTTAAAATAGTCCAAGTGACTACATTCGCTCAACCATAAGTTTATCAAGTGACGAGAATACTTTTTGTGCACAAAAACAAAACAAAAATAACAACTTTATTCAACTATTAATTTTCTTCTGTGTGGGCCTCTCAGTGAGTTCACGTAGTGTAACAGCGCAGCGCTTCTGGGTTGTACGTCAGAACGTAGGCTCACTATGGAGGAGTGAGACAGCTCTCAGATTTAATAAAAAATATCTTAATTTGTGTTCCGAAGATGAATGAAAGTCTTACGGGGTTGGAACAACATGAGGGTGAGTAATTACTAACAGGATTTTCATTTTTGGGTGAACTAACACTTTAAAAGAGTGCTTAGGAGTAATGGAGCTGTCCATGGTGCTGATCTGTTTTACTAGGTCTTCTGGGGTGCTGAAAGGACAGTGCTCATAAACACGAACAGAAGAGCAAGACTCTCCTGGCAACAAGCGTAATAAAAACCTACTGGGGGAATATTTTAAGAAATAATCTTTAAAGATATGAAAGAACAATGACTCAAGTCAAGTTCAATCTGCCTACCTTTGACAAGTTCAAAGGTAGCCTAACAGAGATAATTGTGCAGTAGAGTTTTATATGGGCTACAGAAAATATCAAGAGTCTCAATGGCAAATTAATGTTAAGGGGAAGCATCAGACTGAGCACATGCTTGGCATGAGAAGGTGTGTACAACACTTCTCTCAGTCAGGTTTCATTCCTCGTCCAGTCATGCGTGTATTATGCTAAAGCACTGAAGAGCCAAATGTGTTTGGTGTCAGAGTGCATATGACAGCTTCAGCATGCAAATTACCATTTTACTTCAACCAAAGTAATTAGATGTGAAAGATTTCATTGCACAGGCACACTCACGCAAACATCTTGATACATCTTCAAACAAACATTCACAGGAGTACAATGAGCAGAGATGCTGATATTCAAACATAACAGGGCTGTCAAGAGGAACAAACACACTCATATGCCTGCACATCCACTGAACTGATGTAATTGTCATTAATGAGAAAGAAGCGGTCTATATGTTGACCTTAATGAGTATTATTTGTTTAAATACTTAAACAGATTGTTTAATTATGTTATTCTTCAACGGCAGCCTATTTAAAAAATGCACCAAAATAGTCCAACACATTACATTTTTCATACTTAGAAGGCGATTTAGGGGGCGGATGTTTGAAAGAGAGTGAATACAGTGGGGAGAACAAGTATTTGATACACTGCCGATTTTGCAGGTTTTCCTACTTACAAAGCATGTAGAGGTCTGTATTTTTTATCATATTGTAGGTACACTTCAACTGTGAGTGACGGAATCTAAAACAACAATCCAGAAAATCTCTAATTTGCATTTTATTGCATGACATAAGTATTTGATCACCTACCAACCAGTAAGAATTCCGGCTCTCACAGACCTGTTAGGTTTTTTTTAAGAAGCCCTCCTGTTCTCCACTCATTACCTGTATTAACGGCACCTGTTTGATCTCGTTACCTGTATAAAAGACACCTGTCCACACACTCAATCAAACAGACTCCAACCTCTCCACAATGGCCAAGACCAGAGAGCTGTGTAAGGACATCAGGGATAAAATTGTAGACCTGCACAAGGCTGGGATGGGCTACAGGACAATAGGCAAGCAGCTTGGTGAGAAGGAAACAACTGTTGGCGCAATTATTAGAAAATGGAAGAAGTTCAAGATGACGGTCAATCTCCCTCAGTCTGGGGCACCATGCAAGATCTCAACTCATGGGGCATCAATGATCATGAGGAAGGTGAGGGATCAGTCCAGAACTACACGGCAGGACCTGGTCAATGACCTGAAGAGAGCTGGGACCACAATCTCAAAGAAAACCATTAGTAACACACTACGCCGTCATGGATTAAAATGTGTTTGTGTTTGGAGGAAGAAGAAGAAGGATGAGTACAACCTCAAGAACACCATCCCAACCGTGAAGCATGGAGGTGGAAACATCATTCTTTGGGGATGCTTTTCTGCAAAGGGGACAGGACGACTGCACCGTATTGAGGGGAGGATGGATGGGGCCATGTATCGCGAAATCTTGGCCAACAACCTCCTTCCCTCAGTAAGAGCATTGAAGATGGGTCGTGGCTGGGTCTTCCAGCATGACAACAACCCGAAACACACAGCCAGGGCAACTAAGGAGTGGCTCCGTAAGAAGCATCTCAAGGTCCTGGAGTGGCCTAGCCAGTCTCCAGACCTGAACCCAATGGAAAATCTTTGGAGGGAGCTGAAAGTCCGTATTGCCCAGCGACAGCCCCGAAACCTGAAGGATCTGGAGAAGGTCTGTATGGAGGAGTGGGCCAAAATCCCTCCTGCAGTGTGTGCAAACCTGGTCAAGAACTACAGGAAACGTATGATCTCTGTAATTGCAAACAAAGGCTTCTGTACCAAATATTAAGTTCTGCTTTTCTGATGTATCAAATACTTATGTCATGCAATACAATGCAAATTAATTACTTAAAAATCATACAATGTGATTTTCTGGATTTTTGTTTTAGATTCCGTCACTCACAGTTGAAGAGTACCTATGATAAAAATTACAGACTGCAAAATCGGCAGTGTATCAAATACTTGTTCTCCCCACTGTAATCATGTTCCATACAGCTGAACTTTTAATGATTGCTCATCAAAGGGTTAATGGTAGACAAGTGTAAGGTTTCTGAAAGGCACTCACACATCTATATTGCATCACAGCATGCAAATAAAAATTGGACTGAATATTTCCCTATAGCCATCTGCTTTGTATATCAGCTCTCTTTCTGCTTTCTCAGTCGTTCTGATTTTTATTTTCCTGCCAACATTTCTCACTGGCCCCACTACCAAAAATGTTTATGGGAAGGTATATTACAGTTAACCAGTTAACATGTTATATATATGGTAAATAATTTTTGAGTTAACCAATTAACATGGTTTTAATGAAGCCTTTTTTTTTATCTATAAAAATTACAACGTTTTACGGTGTATAGTGCAATAATATATGGAATACCAAACCTATGTATATTCCTATGGTTTAAAGGAGTCTTTGAATTGGGTGAGGGGTTGGTGCTCCTTACATAGCCACAGTCGTCAAAGAGATCAGAAGACAACTGGGGATTTACAGAAATCCTCCAAAACCAAGTCCGAGGATAACTAAGGCTTTACACAATTCTCAGTAATGAGGATAAAATGTCCCCAGAGCGACATTTTGGTGATGCACAGATAAATGTCGCTTGTGTAACTTGTCACAGAGTCCATGAAAATTAAATTGCATAGGTAAGAACCGGTTACATTCTGTTGCGCTGTATGCTGCAAACATTTTCAATTGGTCTCAGTATGTGTAACATGTGTATATAGAAAGCAAAGCCCTCTGATGTGTTTAATTGATTGTTCTTTGTTTTCAGTGATATTCTGAAAGAAACATTTCCAATTGATTCAAAGCCCAGAGTAATGAGTATATTGCAGAACATTTGAGCTCCACTTCTGAAGATATGGGATAGTTTTTCGCCCACTAAAAGCTAAAGCAATAGATGCTTTTAAAAAATTCATGGTTCTAAACTCTGTGATTTGTTTTGACAGGAAAAGGAGGGCACTAAAAAGGTTAACCCAGATTTGGCTCCTCTCCTTTGGGGCAGCATTTGCCCAAGGCTCGGCTCTTAAAGTTCTCACAGTTGAGAAACCAAGAGATATCTGACAGCTCAGATGCCATCTACGGATGATTAAACACAAATGCATTTGTTACGCATTTGCTATTGTATCATTTAGGCAGTGAATCTTTTCCTTTCTTCTCGAAATTCATAATTTCCTAGCCCCATATTCTTTTCTCTATGTAATTCTCAATCTTTTTCTACACAGCAGATGCAAGAAATTAATCAAAAAACCTATTAATTAGGTCCACATATTGTGGCTCTATAGAAGGAGCTGATTATATTCTAGATTAGTAATAACCTTTTTGATGATGATTAACAGGAGGATCCTAACAGCTGCATCCTAACTTAATCATTTGGACCAGATTAAGTCTGATGGACTGATGTCTGTCATTACTGCTTGGCTTGATTATCTCCTTATTGACAAAACAGCCATAAGCAGGGCAGCAGATACAGTAATTCACATTATAAATGATCCAATGCGATCCACTCTAATTCATAATGCACACAGGCAGACAGAAAGTGCTTTACTGTGTCTGCTTCATTTCGCTGTTAAAATGTGCCCCGTTTCTTTATTCGTTTTTATCAGCAATATGAAGATCAGCCACGGAAAGGTCAACAATAAGACCTCCAGGCACAGAGGGATCGGTATTAGGATTATTGCCCAGAGAAAGATAAGCAATACGAATGTCAGCCAGAGAAAGCTACATTGCATCAGCAGAAACCGAGTATCAGCTCTGGAGGAATTAGTAGTAGGAGGTTCAATGACACGACCCTCAATGTCAACTGAAGAGTTTGGCATAATCTTTTATTATTGTGTCTCAAAAAAATGAATCAAATGTAAATCATTAAAGGGGTCATGAACTGCATTGTGTTATTGTTTTATAATGTTTCATGGGGTGCACTTACAACGTTAGTATGATTTTTACATAAAAATTGTCATAATTTAAAAATAAAATGCATTTTTCCTACCCTGATTTTAGCCCTCTGATTTGAACGCTCTGTTTGAAGGGGCGTGTCTGCTGTGAGACTTCTTTGTAAACGCCCACTGCTGTGATTGGCTGACATGTTTGCATATGAAATAGCTAAGTATTACATGTGGAACTCTATCGAAAACTTTTAACACTTTTTTACTATTACAGCTGTCAAGGTTAACTTATCCTGAAAATTGTTGATTATAGCATTATATTTAGATCTATGGCATCATATTTAGATTGTGTCATGAAAGGTTGCGTTGAGCATTGTAGCTGATCACAGACATGTTGAGCGCACGAATGCGGTGATCTCTTCATTGTAACTCGATTTCTGCTGATTTCTGAGATGAATTGATTATGACGGGAGTTTTGGCGAGAGTCATTTGATAAACTTTCGCTGTGTGATTGACAGTTCCAACAATTGAAAAGGGAGCGTTCTTTGATCGCTTTCTATATAATTTAATCACAATTTAAATAACAGATTATTTTCATCCTACAAAGAGAAACAATGTGAAGTTGACCATTTAGTCACTTGTTTGATTTACTGACACATAGACAACAAACATCTGACTGTAGCTACATGAATCATTACATATCAGAAATCACTGGTCACAGATCAGGCATTAGAATGAACACAGTTACTTACATGTTGTGGCAATACGGTCGAGTCCATATCGTAAAAGTCTGTTTGCAAAGCCTGCACCGAAATTGCGACTGATTAACCAAAAAATCCACAGTGAAATGTACCAAATACAAATAAAAAATGCTCAACTGAAACATTCACATTTTTAAAAATACATAACCACATTCCTAGCATTAGGATCTTTTGGAAGGTTATGTTATTTTCAGTCCAGTGATCCTGTATCGCTCTTCTCTCCTCGTCATCTCAACACGTCAGAGGGCAGGGCCAAATTTGCAGTGATGAAGTAGGCGTTGATTTTATTTAGCAGAGGTGGTCTTTCACCTATCTATCATAACGAGTCGTTCTCTGGGCTTGGTTACAATAAAAGCTGTTTTTGGACTAACAAGGAAGTTTTCAGTTCTGAAACTTGCAGGATATTCTTATGACTTTTTATTTGTCAAAAGGGTTCTCAATTCAGGACTCCTTTAAGCATAGTGAATTAGTAAATAAGTAAAGTGAACTGACTTAGTTTTGTTAAAATACTATTAATATAGATATTTTTGATTTCAAGAGTTTTGTTAAAAATACTTTTTACATTATTTATTGGAAAGGTTACACCACTTTCTTTTCTTTAAATGTATTTTCTTTTTTTACATTTTAAACTATGCCCATATTTTTCAAACAATTTTTATACATGTTGGGTTTTTTTCTCAATATTTTTTCTTTTCCTATCTTGGGCATGCTTATTGTCCACAAAGAACGTCAAGCATTTGATACCTTGTCATCTTTATCAGACAGTTTATGCTTGACAGAGATACATTTCTTATCATAATATATGCCAGAGTTTGTATTTGAGATACACAAACATTCTGGGTGTGTCTATAATATCACTCTTTACACTCTGACATTGATTTCCACAGTTTATTCTCATTTCTGAATGTGAATATTTATCTGAAGACCACTGACAGAATAGAACTTCAGACTTCAAACTTCAAATGTCCTCTATAAAGAGACCCTTTGAGACCCCTCTTCCCCTCAACTTTCTCTCCTCTTTGTTATTCTTATTCATTTCTTTGCAGCTGTACTTACAACTACATACTATATTCCAGAGTATATCGTGTAGTTTAGCATTACAATCTTGATCTTCTTTTAAGGACCCTCATCGTCCCCTGGACTGTTTCAACTACAGTACTAACAGCAGGCTCCCAGAAAACTGAACACGCACAAACCTCTATGGTTATCGTCTCTGCCGAAATCCTCAAACTGCAGGATAGACTGTGTATAGCAGGTCATGTGATTAGCTCAAATGAGCTGAAGCCATCTGGCTTCTCTTACTGATGCTTATGAAGCTTTCATCTCATGTGCCAGTTGTGATGAACTCTAGCCAAATGCACGAGTTTGCTTTCGTAGTAAATTGCTGATCTGATCTGTGCATGTGTGCATGCATGTGTGTGTTTGTGTACACAGTTATTATTATGTTTCAATGTGATCAGGAACAGAGAAGGTCAAACTCGAGCACGCTTGCTGCACGCACGTTTGGAGACACGCACACATGCTGTGCCACCCCTGTGAGGTATATTAAGCTGGTGAATAATTGCCTCATTTCCTGCATCTTGGGGTTTTCTCAGCAATCAATCGCCTCAAACACATTGACGATGCACACTCTCAGCTATAGTTAGACACATCAGGGGGCTCAGAATGTGTGTGCGTGTGAGTATCACTTTTCTATGTCTTTATGCTATTTTTTATGTGTTCTGTATTTATATGTACAGTGCCGTTCAAATGTTTGGGATCGGTAAGATTTTTTATGTTTTTAAAAGAAGTCTCTTATGCTCACCAAGGCTGCATTTATTTGATTAAAAATACCACACACACACACACACACACAAAAACAGTAATATTGTGAAATATTATGACAATTTAAAATAACTGTTTCCTATTTGAATATATTTTACAATGTAATTTATTCCTGTGATACAATACTGAATTTTCAACATCATTACTCCAGTCTTCAGTGTCACATGATCCTTTAGAAATCATTCTAATATGCTGATATTTTTCTAATATGCTGATTTGTGAATTTATTTATTTTTTAATCAAATAAATGCAGCCTTGGTGAGCATAAGACTTCTTTTAAAAACATAAAAAACCTTACAGATCCCAAACTTTTGAACGCCAGTGTATATGAGTGGGCTCCTGTGGAGGCTGCGTGAAGCCCATCTGGGTGTATGTTAGTGCAGTTGTCATCAGTCTGCCTGTAGACTAGGCCAGATGGTCGTGCCTCTGCAAGCCACTCAGTAAGTACATCACAGATCCGGCATGTGGGCCAACCACTCCACTACATCTTACTTAAATAGTCCCTCTCTCTTGCTCTCTGGCTTCTTCTGTTCCCCATCTCTATTTCTATGCACAGTATTTATCAATGTGATACTGATACATTAGTGTACATTAGGGAAAGCATTTGTTACCTTTGATGCAAACACATCACACTTACACACTTACTGCACAGTAAGCACCATTCTCATCTCTCATCACCTTCTGTCTTTGTAGTGTTCAGTAGGGTACAAAAGTTTGAGACTGAAACCACATTGAAATTATCTCATTTTAATCTAGGAATAATATTTAAAACCGAAATGTTATGATGCTAGATGAATAAAAAGCATTTCTGATCCGGCACTATTTCTAGGTATTTGTGACAGAAAAGGGGGACAAACTAAATACTAAGACTTGCATCAATTTTTTTTTTCAAGCAAATTGTTATACTAAATTAGAAAAAAAGTCAAACTTAAACATTTTCAGTAGTTTTGGAGAGATTTTGCCTCTTTTTATAGACATACAATATATACACTATTGTTCAAAAGTTTGGGGACGAAAATAAATTTTATGTAGTGTAGAAGTATCTTATGCTTACTAAGATTGCATTTAAATGATCAAAAAATACAGTAAAAACAGCAATATTGTGGAATATTAATTCAATTTAAAATGTAACCTATTCCTGTGATTGTAAAGCTGATTTTTCAGCATCATTACTCCAGTCTTCAGTGTCACATGATCCTTCAGAAATCATTTTGATATGCTTATTTGGTGCTCAAGAAACACTATTATCAATCAAAATAGTTTTGCTATTTATTTTGTGGAAACTGTGATACATTTGATGAATGAAAAGTTCAAAAGAACAGCATTTGTCTGAAATAGAAATAGTTTCTAACATTGTCATAGTCTTTACTGATGCTGATTTTAATCCTTGCTGAATAAAAGTGTTAATTTCTTTAAAAAAAAAAAAAAAAATCTAACTGACCCCAAACTTCTGATTGGTAGTATAGAAATATGTGCAATATGGGTGTGTTGTAAGCCAGAGTCACACATTCATTTCCCTTTTGAGCACATCAGTGCACCACAGCTCTGGCCTATTTCTCTGTATGTTTTCCTGGTTTCATCACCGTCTCTACTGTACATGTTTCTCTCTCCTCTTACTCATGCTCATGCTCATGCTGTTCAGTGTCTTCTTTTTGCAAAGCTCTGTCATAGATGGCGGCACAAATCTGCCTCCCTCATCCGCAGTCTAAGCTTTCAGGATGAGATTAAATCAGGTTTTGAAGAAATGACAGAAAACAAATCCAGTCAAGGTAGAACCGGCCACTGTGCCTATTGCTTTGATCCGGCTAGGTTTTTTTTTGTTTAATGTATTGAAGAGGATGATAATGTTATATGATTTTGGCAAGAGAGGCCATTGCCGTCTGGGAGATTCAGCTGGCTGACACACACACGCTGCAAAACACAAACACACAGAGAGGCAAATTACCAGGGAAATTAGGGGCAATTCTGGGCCCTAACCACTTAACCCAAAGCCAATGAAAGAGAGGGAGTGAGAGATGAAGAGAGGGAGGCCTGAACCTGCTGTCCATGATGAAACAAGCCAGTGGAATTTAATTTCCCTCCGGTCAAGAGATGCCAATAAACACTATTGAATCCTGTTCCTGCCCTGACATGATAGGAATTTAATTTGAGACCCACAGGGATCTCTCTCTCTCTGTCTGCTGCTCTGGAACACTGCCCCTCTCTCTGTTCTGGATGTTTGCACGGGCAGAGAAAGAGGGAGAGAAAATGATTGAAATTCCTAGTCCGCATCCGGGGCACACACGCACACACACACACACACACAGGTTGGAAGGCATCTCACAACACTTCCCTACAGACACGTGCATGCTTGCATAGAAACTCCAGTGATGCAGCCTTGATCTGGCCCGTTCAAAGTTGCAAAGAATGTTTTGCCCTAGTATGATCTTGCAGCAAAAGTACAGGGTAAAAAGAAGCAGCCCTGGACAAACTGACCACCTACATCTCACTCTGTGCCCTAGTCGAGTTATGACTAAAGGAAAAAAGTAAGGACGCACTGTAATCTGGCCGATGCTAAAGTTCTAACATTTGGTTTAAATTAATTAAAAATGAAGAACTAACAACTAAAATAAATCATTTTAAAGTGAATTTAAGCATAATGTACTGTATGAAAAATGTATATTAATTTTGAGTTAATTTTTTAGTTTTTATGCTAACCAAGGCTGATTTTTTTAAATAATAAAAAAAACTGTAAAAACAGTTATATTGTGTAATGTTATTACAATTTCAAAAATAAGTTTTCAATTAGAATTTTTTTACAATGTAATTAATTAATGTTACATTCTTCAGAAATCATTCTAATATGATTTCGAATTATTATCAATATTGAAAACATTTGTGCTGCTTAATATTGTTTTGGAATCTGTCATACATTATTTTAGGATTCTTTGATGAATAGAAAGTTCAAAAGAACATTTATTTGAAATATATTACTGTCACTATTGGTCAATTTAATGTGTCTTTGCTGAATAAAACAATTAATGAAGAAAATCTTACTGAGCCGAAACTTGGGGATAGTTATATTTAATTAAACATTTCCTTCACACGTGTTAGGCTAGTGGTATAGATTTAGTTTCAGCTGGGTTTGAATGGGCATTATGATTCTGATGGTGCCCAAATCTGGAAGAAGATGGGGGATTGCTGTGAACCAGGGGAGAGTGTTTAATCGGAAAGGAGTTCCTGCTGTTTAACAGTTGGAGAGCTGCAGACTGGACGTCCATTAGACACAGGAAATTTTCCTTGATCTACTGTAGACATGTAGGCCTGACTGTCTGTGTATAACCAATCTGGCCTTGTGAAACATATTGTAAAGTGTTATTCATTAACTGGGACTTTGCTCGCGCTGAAGAATTCTTTTCAACATATTCTTTGAAAAGCAAAACTGTTGTGACATTTTCTTGTCAAAGATTTTAAAAACGCTTTTTGATTATCTCTTATTTCTGAACGCTTAACATTAGAGTAAAGATAAAACTTAATGGCTTATGGAAATTTTTCTCTTTTTTAATACACATTGAAAACATGAAACATTTCAAACGGCACAAGCTATCAGTGCCAGAAACAGATAGGAGAGGTAGGAGAAAAAGAGCGAGAGACATTATTGTTTAATTACAATGGAACTGACATGGTAAACAGAACAAATTTAAAAAGTGCTCAGTAATATTTCTGTCCAGGTGTTTGTACTTGGGTCTGAGGGAGAGAAAGCGAACCTGTTTTAGGCTAATGGGTGAACCGTGAAACCTGGCGCTCTGTTCGCTGTCAACCTGTGTTTAATGTGCTGAATGTGAGAGCTGTTAAGGTCAGTGAGCAAGCAGAGAAAAGCTTCTTTCTGTAACAGAGGATTAAAGTTGTTTTATGGATGTGTGTCACCTTGTTCTCTTCTCCTCTACAAAGGTTGAACATTAAAGCTTTGAACCTCCCCTTCTCCGTCCGTTCATCCCACGACACCCCTAATTAGACCTCCAGCTCCGCCTCTGTCCGCCCTCACATCTCTCCACACGTGTTCCTATTCCATATTCACTTATTCAGAAGTGGCTTTTATCGCACTTTTATTATAGGCTCTTAGCAATCAATGTAGTTGGCACCTGTGAATGGCATTCTGGGAAAGGCTAAAAAAAAAGGGGCACATTTTGTAGTAATGTGAGACCTCCCACTGTAGAATTGTGTTTACTCCGGGCACTGATGATGAATGAAGAGGTAATGATATTAGGGCTTTTCATGTTGGAAAGCAGAAATAATGTTTTTTTTAAAGGCAAGTGGGCAAGTTCACAGATCTGAGAGCAGGCACACAGAGTCAGACGCTTAAAGAGAATTCTGAGAATGAGCGAGGCAGCATGAGTTCAGGCTGTCTCACACATCTACACACGCGAGCATCTCTGCAGGGGTTACATGCTTATGAGAGCCGCAGTCATCCAACAGGTGGCATCATACAATGCTAAATTACCATTGAATATTATTGTTCTGTGCATGTAAAGCCTGGTTCAAAAATTTGCAGGCAGAATTGGGTTTAATAAAATTAATAAAACTTTACTGACATGTAATTTTTTTTAGAAATTGCTTAGAAATAGAATTTTTAGAAATAGATTTTTGCACGTTTTAAAAAATATATAAACAAATTAGATAATGGTTTTTGGGGTTCCTGGTTAACCCTACTACGTTATGGGGACCAAATGTCCCCACGATGATGGCAATATCTGAAATCCTTGTGGAGATATTTTTGGTCTCCATGAGGAAACAGCTTATAAATCAAGTTTTGTTTTTTTAAATGTAAAAATGCAGAAAGTTTTATAGTACTGCTAGTAGAGGTCGACCGATATGGTTTTTTTCAGGCCGATGCCGATCTTTTGAAATCCGGGTCGGCCGATGGCCGATTAATGCTGCCGATTTATTTTGGCCGATTATGTGCTTGTTTTTAACCTCTATTTGAAAGATAAAATGTAACACAAATAATTAGTTAAGATAGACAAGATTTCTCAACAAAAACATTTATTGAACACTTGACCAATCTGCACTTGTACAAAAGACAAAAAGACCTTGAGATATGTTTGGTAATAGGTACCTGAATGAATTGAAAATTAATTTGCTACATTTCAGATTAATATATTTGTTTTCCTTAAAATTGTAATTAACAGTAACTTAAACACTTTGCAGTTTGAATGATGTCTTGTATAAACAAAATGACGGTGTATGTTTTTATGTTTCCACTGTTCGATCGCATCTGCGCCTCACACACACACACACACACAAATATAGGTAAACACTTTGCGACTTTAAACACACGCGACTTTTCGATCGCACCCGCGCCCCCCCTCCCTCCCTCCCTCCCTCCCTCCCGGAAAAAGTACTTTAATGTAGCCTGTGGAACAAATGATTTTCATTTACCAATTTTATTTAAAAAAAAAAAAAAGGTATACAAGAGTTTGTTTCAAGTAGAAATTATGACTGTCAAAAAAATAAACAATGTCCAGAACAATTCACTCTCTTTTAATTACACATTAAAGTTGCATAAAAATAATGTACAGATTTTTTCTTTCCTTTTAAAAAATAAAAGTGAAAAAAGTTAAACAAGAATATGTAGAATTTTTTTTTTTTTTTCAATCATTCTCTCAAGAAGAGAAAACAGCCTGTCCATCCTCTCCCTACTCTCCTCGCCTCTGCCTTCGTGCTGGTGCTGGCTCCTCCTCACCGTGGGCACCCACTGCTGAACTTGGCCCTGAGGACAAACCAGGGCCAAGTTTCAGCAGTGGGTTTCCCACTCACACCCTCACCTGTCCCAGGGCACTTGCAATCCTAAGGGCAGAGCAAATGAACCATGGCTTGTTAACAACAACAGCGCAATACATTTCAGCAAAGACGTGTGTATTAACTTTCTTTGTATTTTTAAAAAAAAAAAGCTTAACACAGGGGTGCAATCTTAAGTGCATTGTTAACACTGCAAAATATGACACATCCAGACATGCATACAAAATACTTAAGAAATCATATTTCTATATACTCAAATTTGGTTAAAACCACATAGCTTTCATGACAGCACTACAAAAACACATAAAATTGAAACCCCATTCCCTTATCAACTGCTTTTCTTATTGTTGTGGGCTTTAGGGTGACTGATATTTCTTATAATACACAAGTGAGATAGACTAGTGCAAATATTACAAATAGGTCGTTAAACTAATATTAGCACAAGTTTTGCCTCACACTACCTGACAAATGAAGCCACGCAATGGTGACGAAGGCGTTAAGATTAAGTTTATAATAAACTTTAACTCTGGTTTTGATAGCTATTTGAGTAAATGAAAACATAATACTTACATTTAAATTTGAATTTGCTGTCCACCACCGATCTCTCTCGACCGCCTTTAAAAATAAATAAATAAATGCTGTTGTCAACGGCGCCCAATGACTTATGGGGTAGGATAGGCCGCTAAGTGTCCATTTATGTATCCTTCCTTTCACGAGGAAACGAAGGGCGCATTTGGCGTCGCTTTTGAATCAGGGTAGCCCATAGGGGGTAGCCTTCGTCGCGTCGCGATGACGCAACCGGCCTTCGAATACGGCCTTCGGAGGATGCAGAACTGAATTGGGACCTATGATTGAGACAGCCTTCATCGTGCCGCGGTGACGCAATCGGCCTTCAAATGCGACCTTCCAAGGATGCAGCCTTTGAATTGGGACGTCCTTTGTCACGCCGCTGTGACGCAATCGGCCTTCAAATGCGGCCAATCGGCCTTCAAATACGGCCTTCGGAGGATGCAGCCTTCACATTGGGACACAGCTCATATTCCAGCATTGCAATCTTTACATCGCAGCCTGCTTCAGAGCTAAGGCGGAGCTACAGATTAGGTGTCCCCAAAGAACCCGCGTATCTAACAGTAGTTTCGCATTACATGAATTAATTTGCACGCGAGTTTTATTTATTTTTATACCATGTATTCTCCGTGTAAATTTATACACCGAACCGTGACGCCCGTACCGTTTCGGTTCAATACGAATACATGTACCGTTCAATCCCTAGTCTACAGTGAAATAGCCTACAGTCACACATTACACTGTTTGGCCAGCATTTTAACAGTGTTTAATCCAGCTACTAGCTAACGGTATGCTAAAGTTAACTGCTGACTAGCGTCACGTTTCTAACGTCCGTTTTCAGAGCATCCAAGAGAAGCAAAGGCATAACAGTAGCACTGAAATGAAGCACAGAAATCTGCATTGATATTCGGTCCGGTAAATAACGGTCGTTAAAGGTCCCGTTCTTCGTGATCCCATGTTTCAAACTTTAGTTAGTGTGTAATGTTGTTGTTAGAGCATAAATAATATCTGTAAAATTATAAAGCTCAAAGTTCAATGCCAAGCGAGATATTTTATTTAACAGAAGTCGCCTACAGCGAACGGTCCGTTTGGACTACATCCCTCTACTTCCTTCTTTAATGACGTCAGTAGAACAGTTTTTTGACTAACCTCCGCCCACAGGAATGCTCCCTCAACTGAAATTCGTTTATGTACTTCTAATATCTTACTGTGTTTACTCAGCTCTTACGGTGATTTTCTGAAGTAAAACTGACGCTTCATCTTTTGTGTGATGTACAATAAACTTTATTAAACTCATCAGTATATGTTTGATCATCATTCAGACAGCAGACTTGTAGGCTATTAATAAATAATGGATACATACAAGCAGATGACAAATACGTTATAATAACCGTAATTAAACTACTAAACTATACCTGTTCCATCTCTATACAGCACTCTGACTCTGTAGGCATTATTGTCCGACTCGAACTGAACACCGTTACTGAGAGTTTCTGATATTATCATCATTCCGTGAGATGAAATTGTCCTGAGAGACTGTGCGCCAGCTCATGAAGCTCCGCCCCCTGTGTCGTCCAGCAGCAGCTTATTTGCATTTAAAGGGCACACACTAAAACAGCGCGTTTTTCTGAGCCCCAAAAAATGACAATTTAAACATGCTGTAAAAAATGATCTGTTGGGTATTTTGAGCTGAAACTTCACATACACACTCTGGGGACATCAGAGACTTATTTTACATCTTGTGAAAAGGGGCATAATACGGGACCTTTAAGGCACCAGTGCCGTATTAGCACCAGGTCTGTCTGTAGCTACCCAACCCTAGCGACGACGCTAGCAAAGCAAAGCCAGTCCTTTAGTGCCAGTCCTTTAGTGATATACTGGATATTGGCCGATGCCGATTATGTTAAAAAATGCAAAAAATCGGCCGATTAATCGGTCGACCCCTAGCTGCTAGTGGCGGGGGATAGAATATACAGTTTGTACAGTGTAAAATTCATTATGTCTATGGAATATCCCTTTCAAACATGGAAACCCAACGTGTGTGTGTGTCTTCAGAGTTCTACAAACATTACTTCTTTGTGTCTCCAGTTGCCTGGCCTTTAATGTAATTCTTTAAAACATAAAGTCAGTTGTTTGTCAATTGAAAAAGGCATGATTAGCTTCCAAACAAGTAAAATAATAGATCACATTCCTTTTTCAAACTGCGGTATGAATGAATTGAGAGTGAAACAGAGTATAAGAAAGAATGAGAGACTAAATGACTGAGATTGCACATTTAAATTGCTTACATTTGTAAGGGAGAGTGTTTTGTAGCTCCCCAGACAGCAGCATTAAGAAGATAACCTACAAATGCTCCATCAATTTATTTGCATGCTGTTACAAAACACTTGCTTTTGCAATAGTAGATTCAACAGTAAAACAGACACATTTAGTGTAATGGCATGCATACATGGACACTTTTAACATACATCATATGGGTGCTAACTATTGTGCTATTCTGAGGTGTATCACAAGTTCTTTTGGGACAGGATCAAGGTGTATGGATTAGAAATAAGATATTGACTGCAAAATTAACCTTGAGGCAACTTTACACTTTGATTTGTTATTTATTTCACCCTTGCTGTTGAAAGTAAGTAATGTCATTGAACTTGTTTGTGGCAGAGGGCAGGTGCTCACTCAGCCAATGCTCTGCCTTTTGTGGGTGGTGAATAAGTGCAAAACACGTGTAACTAATTCTGATGCAAAACGCATCCAAAAGCAATTAAGAGTTAACATCTGTTGTTTTGAGTCTCAGGGTTAGGCGCGTGTTAAAATGACAGATGTACAGAGTGGCTCTTCCCAGCTCTCGCGCTGTATCGTTTCACTCCGCCACACATCTGTGAGACTAAATTTAGGGTTACGTTTTAAAGGGGGTTGTGGGGGTGATGAATTTTGGAAATGAGTTGTAAAGCCCTTGGGGACCATATAATTTGTAGGGATGTAAAACAAAACAACATATTTTAAAAATCGACTTGTTGGTGTGTTGCTTGAATGACTAGTTAACTTCAAGCTGGTTCACCAAAGCACGACTGGACTCATTTTTAGGGGGTTTTACGTAAGACATTTGTTTAAAACAGCTATGTGGAACACAACAGAATGCAGGATACAGTTTCTAAAGATTAAAAATGCAGCAATGGCCAACGATGTCTGTATATTTTTCTATAATGGCAAAGCTGAATTTTCAGATGCTGCTGGCCAATAATTAAGGCACATAATCAGTATCATTGTCACAATCACTTCAACGTTCTCTATGTAGAAACTTGTTAACGAGCTTTATAAAATTGTTCAAGCGGGGAACTATCATTTTATAAGAGCGTCCTTGATCAGACACAGTGACCTTTTCCCACCTTGTTTTCCTGTTGTCAATGTTGAGCTGTGTGTCATAATGGGAAAGCTCTGGTAATGATGCTCCAGAGAGATCTACTTTGCTTATGGGTGTCTTTGTGTGCCGGAGCAGTCTGCACAGTGTGTTTGTATGGTTGATGTCGGCCCCTGAGGTCTGTATAAGCAGACTTTTGATACTGAATTAATCGCAGGAGCCTTTGAAGTTACCAGGTAGCTGAATCTCATGTGAAGTTTGCAACAAAGAAAGAGATGCCATCCCTAGAGGAAGAGTGTGTGTGGTCCTGGTAAACCCTGCTTTATGGGGACAAATGCCCCCACAAAGATGGCAATATCCAAAATCCTTGTGGGGACATTTTTTGGTCCCCATGAGTAAAACAGCTTATAAATCATGTTCAGGGCTATAAATCAAGGCTATGTTCAGACTTCCAGCAAAAATCTGATTTTTTGCATAATATCCAGATGGGTTTTTTAAAGTCTGGACAACAAAAAACTAAAACAACTCCTGAGAATGTTATTAGTGAATGTTACATGATGCTCTATCAATCTCATATCTGAACAACTTTAATAATTGCAGAAACTGAAGAGTTGAAGGTGTACAGTATGTGTGTGTAAATGTGAATGTGTTGTATATTAAGTTGTATATTGAGACGTTAATGTTTTTAATGGTTCACAAATATTTCTGGACATATTTGATATAAAAAATTATCGAAGAGAGTGACATTCACAGAAAATGATGGATAAATGTGTAATATAAAAAAAAAAAAGATATGTACAAAGCTCACACTGTGTTTCTCCTGTTTTAAAATTGCTTTTAAGTGGTTAAGAACAGTTAGTTCTAGTTCTAATCATTATCACAGCCAGCAGTTCAGTCCTGCAACTAATATGAACCCCATGACCGCGTTGTCATAGTTACCCTGCTATGCTAACATTTAAGCATCTTTTTAGAACTGTTGTTGGTGCAAAACTTGTAATTACGGCTATTCAAACTATTCTGTGATGGCTGATTTGTTTGGTTTCATCAGGTAATTTTAGTCTTGATGTTTAAATTCAGCTAAGCTAAGACAATCTGTAAAGCAAATGTCAAAATTATTTTATGTACCATTCATATACAATTATTTTCTTTGTGGATTTAAACAATCAGTTAAATAATTTATTATTCTTTTAAAAGGACTGTGTGATTGTCAAGTGTAGTTATCTAACAAAATTATAGCATCTACATGCCTAACCCAATCTCTCTCTCTCTCTCTCTCTCTCTCTCTCTCTCTCTCTCTCTCTCTCTCTCTCTCTCTCTCTCTCTCTCTCTCTCTCAGGACTATGCTAAGAAAGAGAAAGCCATTGCAAAAGCCCTGGGGGATTCCAAGGCTAACTTCTATTGTGAACTATGCGACAAGCAGTACCATAAACATCAGGAGTTTGACAACCACATCAACTCGTATGACCACGCACATAAACAGGTAAACTCAAACAGCAGGTGGTCGAGCTCATTAGATGGAGAAGCAGGAAAGAATGCAGAAATGAAATAATATTTGGAACAGTGATTCAACTTTTTCCCTACAGTATATAAAGCCATTACTACCTTGAGCAAAGTGTCTCTGTATATGCATAGAAACGTGCTTGGTTAAACACTGCTTGACCATTGTTTGTTTTTATTAAAGTAGTTTAAGTTTTTGTTTTCCCAAATAGTCCGATTATTCTTAGCATAAAATGTTGATAACTAAAGATTTACTTAATTTACTTAATTTGTCACGTTGGCGCAGGGATGAGGAGAGGCAAGGATCTTTAATAAATACAAAAACAAAGATATTCCAAACAGGTGAGGTGAAGAAAAACAATTACTGTTTTAACTGTATTTTTGATCAAATAAATGCAGCCTTGGTGAGCATAAAATACTTCTTTAAAAAAAAAATGCTATCTCACGACCAATTTGTACGAGTGAGTACGAGATGGCTAATTCGTATGAATTCGTAGAACCTCACTTGTACGAATTCGTACGATTTGTCTAAACCCCAGTGATGGGTAGGTTTAGGGGCGGGGTCAGGGGTAGGTCATTTGTACGAATTCATATGAATTGGGCAACTCGTAAAATATGTACGATTTAGCAAAAATCGTACGAATTCGTACAAGTGAGGTCGTATGAATTTGTACGAATTTGCCACCTCGTAAAATATGTACGAATTGCTGTGAGATCAGGTTGAAAAAATATATAAACAACCCCAAACTTTGAATGGTTGTAATTTTTATATAGAGAGGTATATACTATATGTCTCAGACAGCACATGATGAATCACATAATACTGAACAATGTAGAAGTTTGTTACCTGTTACCGAGAAAAAATATATTATCCTAAAAGTGGTCTATAGAAATTAAAAGTTAAAACATCTTGATACTTTATTTAGTCAGCACTTTCATTAAAAATAATTAAGCAAAAAAGAAAAGGGAGAAGAGATCAGATCAATCCAGAGAAACCAAAAATCTGCTAAGTAAATAGCAGTGTAGATTGATAGGAGGAGTAGTTGAAGTAAGGAGGAGGAGAGAGCTGAGGATGTGCCGACTGGTGCCAAGATCTCAGACTGGAGTCTGGTGCCCATCTGTGTGGCATCTGAGATTAAACATGTTCCCTGGCATTTCGAGCAGCAGAAAACACTGTATGTGCAGCGCTAATTCTTGGCCATCATCATCCTGGGTGCTTCTAACAAACTGGGCTTCTAACAATGAACAGCCCACAGACTGATTAAACTGTCTTCATCCAACAACTTCACGTCTTAACCATCATAAGCCAAAAACTGCATCATTAGAACTCTAAACTTTAAACTGACAAAACTACACTCTAATGAAACATTTCATGTGTACAATTACATGAAAGCCAATGCAAAACAGAGGGAGAGAGATACAGAAAGAGGGAAAGAGAGATGTGACTCACTCTCAACTCTCCGCTGAGTGACAGTTATTCCAAAAGCATTCAGAGAGAGAGGGAGGAAAGTAATTACACATGTTGTTGCGATGGATTTCATCTCCGTGCAAACATGACTCCGATCAAACCACAGATGACTGCACACTTGTTCATCGTGCAGATGTGTCTGTTCCTGTTAGTCAAAGTCAATGAGTCAGAGATGAATGATGCCAGCTCAGCACAAACATCCGTAATATTCCATAATCAATCATGAGATTTTCAGCCGAGTGTTTCACATCAGTACATTGTCACAGAGAAATTAGCATGGCATTCTTGTTTTTGTTTAATTAATTGTGACCAAACATTTTTTTTTCTTGTGTAAAATGTTGAGATTACTCTGTGTAAAATGTAATAAATTCTGCTATTTTATGACGGATACTGCAGTAATACATAATTATGTATGAACTGTAATAGATGAATTTGCAAATTTGAGCTGTGTCCTAATAGTTAGACAAACTAACTGTGTATAGTCAATGGTGTAAAATTTGCATGTTGTGAGTTTGACGGTTTTAGGCAGTTTGGTGTTACCCCAAGCCAGCCGGTTCACATATGGCACTAGAAACACACAGTCTGGCCGTGCTCCCTGGTCCTGAGGAACAATCCTGTATATTTTACAACTCACATAATCCCCAGTCACTTAGTGCGCGTGTGTGTGTGTGTTTGTGTACAGTATGCATTGACGTGCACCAAACATGGATGAGAGGTTTGATTTAATTAATCTTTAAGTGCCACATAACCTTTCCTAGAGAGCTATGCAAATCAACCAGCTGTCCTCACTTCAATAAAAAGAGGAGGGAAAGGAAGAGGTGAGGCATGAGACGGCGTTTACAGCCAGCGTAAAGTACGAGAGAAGAAAAGACATGGAGTTAACCCTCATGTTGTGTTTAGGGGTCTAAAAGATCCTATGGCAATTTAATAGCTTGAGGGGAAAAAAAAACAAAACATTGAAGTGTTATAAAATCTTACATTACTTTTCTTTTGAGTTTGTAGGGTGAGAGCCTATATATAAAACATGAATACGTTCAAAGAATTTTAAATGCTAAGATTCTGTGAGATTGTCACAGTTGTGTTCTGTTTAGTTTGTTTTCATTGGACTTGTCTGCCTGTCTTCATGTCACGTGTTATCATCATTATCAGTTAATCTGTATCACCTGGGTTTAGTTAATCATCATCATCTACATCACCTGTGTTCTGATACTCAGTTTTCATCTGTAGCCGCGTTTCCATTACCCTTCAAATTGAAATTGCGAATTGAAAATACGCTTAATGGAAACACGTAATTTTCGCAAAAACTCCCATTTATCGCAAAAAAGTTTTTACGCTCTCATGAGGTGGTTTTTCAGGCAATTCGAAAAAGAAATATTTCGCAAATCTGCAATGGAAAGTTTTTGCGCATTTACAGGTTACCTGACGTAGATGACGCGGTGTGTTTGGACAGAATACAAGACAGAGTTCTTTATTAAATTCATATAAGACAAAAGAATTACAGGAATAATGGATTCTAAACCTCAAATGCCACAATCAAGATCTCGAAGAAACACCCAGAAACTTCTCATATGTGCCGCTCACAAGTATAATAAGGGTCGTTCCTTACCATTAATGCTTGGAAAACACATATAAGCCATCTCCTTCGATTAATAATAATGGCTAGTGCAGTGGCTGGGATATAGTACATAAACCTACCAACGTCCGTTGCCATGGTTTTTGGAATGATTTAACTTATCGCGAGAGGAAAAAATGAAGTTTTAGTCGCATAACATCGGTTAATGGAAACGCCGTCATTTCGCAATAGTTTTTTGTCGACATTTAGAAAAAATCGCAAAAGTTTTGCGCAAATTTGTAATGGAAATGCGCCTAGTGTTAGTATTTAAGTTCCTTCAGTTCAGTCAGTCTTTGTCTGTTCTCTGTTGTATTTGGTGTAGTGAACCTTCTGCCTAGCTGTACCTGTTTGAGTTATATTAAAGTAAGTAAACGTTTTGCATTGGAACTTTTGACTTCTCACCCTCTTCTGCCTGCACTGCACCCTGACAGAAGAACGGACTGCCCAAAATGGATGATAGGGTCAGAATGATTGTCCTAGCTCAGGAGAGCCAAAACTTTTTTACTTTTCCCTGGATTTTTGCAGCCTTGCCGTCACCAGTGCCCTCGACGACGAGAGCCTGTGCACCTTGTTCTAGATCGGGCCCACATTTAACCATCAAATCGACCTCCCAGACACCACTGGACTGGAGGGAGACCGTCATCCGGTGTCTGGAGAGCGTTGTGCCTCGATCTGGAACACAGCTAGACCCAGGGAATGTTCACGTTATGCCTGACCAGCCTGTTTACGTCATGCCTGCCGAACCAGGGTCTTGTCCCACCGAGACCGCCCGTACAGGGTCTCGTCCCGCCGAGACCGCCCGTCCAGGGTCTCGTCCTGCCGAGCCAGAGACTGTTCACGTCAGTCCTCCCGAACCACGAATATTCTGTCCCCGAACCTGAGTCTGTCTCCGAATTCCCACCCAGCCTCCCTCTCCCACCTCCTCCCATCTACCACCTCTCAACCCTTCTTCCACCGTTGCCTGTCAGCCCCTCAGCTCCTCTAACCACCTTCAGGGAGGTGGAGTCGCTGTGGGTCTGCCGGCCTACAGTTCCAGCCTGGTCGGTGGATCCCTGGTCTCCGCCTCCAACCTCCGCGACCAGGACTCCACCTCAGCCCGACGGTCCATTAACGTCCCCTTGGCTCCTACCTCCCTCAGCTCCACCGTAGCCCATCAGGTCATCAGTTCCGCCAGGCTCCCTCGTCCCCCCCGGATCCACCTTGGTCATTCGTCGGCCTGCCCTCACCTCTGGACTGCACTCCTCTGGCTACTCCTTGTCCATTTGTCCCCCCGGCTCCATTGGACTCCTCACTCCCTTCAGTTCCTCCTTGGTCCTCACTCCCTCTGTCTCCACTGTGCCCTTCTGTGTCCCCGCCTGCACCTCAGTCACCAGAGCCGGCGGCCCCGCCATGTCCTGCTGGATCCTCAGTGTCGCCTGGACTCGTCGATTCTCCGGCTCCATCCTGGTCTCCTCTCCCACCTGCTTTGCCCGCGTCAGTCGGCCCCCTGGAGTCATCAGCCCTGCCTCCTCCATGGCTCCTCCCTCCGTTGTCTCCACCCTTGCTGCCTGCACAGCCTGCTCCGCCCTGGCCACCTGCATCGGCTGTCCCATCCTGGTCCCTCCTGCCTTCTGTCTGCCCTCACTTGCTCTTCGTCCTCCTCCTTGACTTTTCTTCTGCCTGCACCGCACCCTGACAGAGATATTCTCAACTTAATACTCAGTATTTAAATTAGTGGTTTTTTTCTTCTGTTTTTGTGACTGTCTGTCATATTTGCATATTTACATATCTGCTTCAAATTTGTTTTTGAACATGGTCTTGTCAAGCAAACACAAAGTTCGTATTGATAAATGTTGCTCTTTTTTTAAAATGTGTTATATGAAATATTTTTTACAGTTTTCTCAGTTGCTTTGGTGCATTCCTCAGATCACAACTGAAATTCTCAAAAGTTGTTTAACCTCCATATCATTTAGTCACTTGTGCACATCATAAGCAATTTCTCATTCTTTTGAACAAATTACAAATGTTTTAATACTTTCATACAATTATTTACAATTGTCTGCTATTTCTTACATTATCAATTTCTAATGTCATGTTGATCAAAATGTATTATACTGCTTCTCTGTTAAATAGTCTTACCCCTCAAAACATGCATTATTTCCTTGCATAAGTCATTAAATGCAAAATGGTTGAATTAGTTGTCATAAACTGTCAAGAATATTTTCTATAGATTCTTTTCTATAGATTCTATTCTATAGATTTTTTTTGTAAATGTGCCCTGGATTGATTAATTGCAGAGGTGAATTTTGAATTTTACGAATGAAGGGAAATGTAAAGGGTTAGAATAGATCAACCAATGATCAACCAGTTCTGTAAAATAACTCAGAGGTGCATTTCATGAAGCTTCATTTAGCAAGCATATATAGACCGAGTACAACTAGTGTTGCAAATGCTAACAATAGAAGAACAACAAGGAAAGGAACAGAGGAAAACCAGCGAAATAGGTAGAAGAGGCCAAGATTGTAGACATGTTTCTGATGAAATAAGGGTCACTATTGTGGACCATGTTCTCAAACATGACCTAACAATGGCCGAGGCGGGTCAAGAGGTACAGTCGAGTGTTGGGAGGGCAACCGTGTCATCAATCATTCAAACGTTTGTAGACAGAACAGGTACTGTATGTAATCAGACAATGTTCACTATACTGTAATATTGTATACTGTAATGCTATATTACAGTAGTCACTTGCATTTTGTATACAGTAAATATACATAATGTACATAATGTAAATATACAAAAAGAGACTTAATGTTACACACACACGTACATACAGGATATACAGTGTGTGTGTGTGTGAATATATATATATATATATATTTTATACTCCTGTCTTTTTCTTTATATCGCACAAATTGTTTTAAGATATGCACTTACTGGTTTGCAAATCATATGCAAGAACATTTGTAAAAGATGTTTTTACAAATGTTTTACTCTATTGATTTCTGAATGATGGCAATCCTGTGACATACATCACAGAGAGAGAGAGAGAGAGAGAGAGAGAGGCAAATATTAGGGGGAAATGTCAAGTGTTCAAAAAAAACCTTTTTTGAACAGTTCCACTAGAGACTAAGAGCAGAATCTGAAGGGAATCCCCTGCTAGACTCCCATGGCTGAGGTGGATTTTGGGCTATAGAGACCTACAGATATGAACTTGGAGATAATCCATATTTCATAACCCATAGTCACTGGGGGGGTGCTGAGGAAGGATTCAATCGGATCTGAAGGAGTCCAAGCCTAGTCATGTCTGTGTTTCTATAAAAAGCGCAGCAGGCTGCTTAATGTTTAAAAAATAGCTGAGGGACGTGTGTGAGTGTAAGGTCTATCCTCAGGGCATTTAGCGGTGTGGGGGTGGGGGGTAGCTCTGGGAGAAGATAAAGAGATCGTATTTTTAACGCTGCACAAACAGTTCATTTGTCCTTCCATGAACGATTCCTATGTGGCTTCACACTCAGAAAGTGTTTTGAAAAAAAAAATTGGAAAAGGAAAAAGTGGTGTCTGCTTTCTCAGCCAAAAGCCGTGAGTCAGCAGCCTGAAATGAATGAATGGATACCAGTTATAAAGGGACAAGGGGATAAACTCAGACAAATAATTGCACAAAACTTCATTTGCAGCAGATGGAGGAATTTGTACAATTCTTCATGAACTTTTAAAAGCCTGAGGGTAGTGAGAGCTGTTCTGTTATGTAAACAGCCACTTTAGATGTTCCAGTCATTACTCGAAGCCGCATTGCGAGTATCTGATAAGACAATAATAGAATCTTTGCTAGGGGCTCTTGCATCTACCAGCAAGTCAATATCCATTTTTGAAAAAAATAAAAAAATAAAAATCTGCTTAGAAATACAACGCTTATATAACCAATGTGTTCTATTACTAGATATATTGACATCACACACACACCGTGAGATCGGGAGTGATGTGTAACAATCAGTTTAGCCAATTAAAAATTAGCTAACCCTTTAAGAAAAAATTATCTGTTGAAAAACGGAAAAGGCACTGGCAATTATCTGACATTTCCTTTAATCCTAAAACACGCACATAACTTAATGTGTAATTCAAAATACAGATAAAACCCCTGTGGAAAGTCAATATGCAAAATTCCTTTATATTAACACAGTACATTGGGTCCCTATTACAGACTTTTCTGAGAGTGTACATAACACTACATGACATAGCAACACCTAAAATTTACAAGCATTAAAATTATGTAATAAAATATAAAAATCAATAAATAGTGTGTGTGTGTATATATATATATACTTGTTTGTATCACTCCGCTTGCGGCAACTGTCATGGCGGTCGAGCAAATCCACCATATTTTTAATAAATAGGCCTACTACTGTAGTTGTGTCACGAAATGTAGTTTTAAGAGTTTTTTAGGCGAGAATGTATTTAGACCTCAAATATTTTACTAATATATAATCTCAGCGCCTATTTTACGATCTGTTCAGGCGCTTTCGCAGATGCGGGCTCCAGGCCATCAGTGGCAGTTCAGCGCTCATGTACTTTCAGAGAACAGCATCATCTCGGCCAGTCCTTCGGGAATTTGCCGCTGGTTCTTATGTAGACAGTGGTTAAACATAAGATATACTCATCTGGGGTATATCAAACGGGCGATCTTTGGTCTTATTAATCTATTACTTTTTCCAGAGCAAATCAGTTAAGGGGAAAATTAAGTTTCAGGCTATAGGCCTATTTCACTTGAATCCTGTACTAGAGTTCTGCTTGTACGTTTGACTGAATTGTTTGCTTGTGTTTATTTCCTAATGTCTTTTATAATGGCTATTGTTGTTAATTTAAAAATTGTTGCTCAACAAATATTATTATAAAACGGATCGTTCCAGTCCTTGATTCTGATTGGTTGAGCCGCGTTCTAAGCCATTGTAAATTACTCAACAAACATACACCTGTGACCGCATTACATTAGTATTACTGTGCAACTGCCGTTTGTGATTCTTTGTTGCTGCATGTGTTGCTTGGCAACCTCTTTGGAACTGCATTGCTTGATGGAGGAATAAATGTGTTATTATAACGTTATATTTGTTGTTGCTGGTGTCTATTTTATGAATAGAATAAATATTCAAATGAATATTTTTACGGAGTAACCATTTTATAAAGCAATAAGCCCCTTGAGGCCGTGATTTACAGTGAATTTAGAACAGCTTAAGGGGTGTTGTTGACGTGGACCGGAGTTCTAAATTCACTGTAAATCATGGGCCTTATTGCTTTATTTGAATCCGTGGCAGAACGAAGTAGTTCTAAACAAAAGAGAGGTTTTAAAGACACTCCGTTGTTGTTTCTTATTTATTTACTCACGTGTGTTGTCGAACTGTTGTATAAACGCAACATCACACTCGTAGCCGTGCGATATGCTGTATATCAACACGCTGTGATTACCTGCGAGAGAAATATATATATATTACTGTAAAAATGATCTTTTTGAAGTAATAATATTATTACATAATATTAGATATATATTACTGTCAAGAATAAGTTTTTGACTATGTTTTACAAGAAAATACTATTTTCTACTTGAAAAATTCTTTGCAATTGTGAAGAGAATTTCTGAGTGAGAATTGTTTATAAATTACTATAGTTATTTGAAATATATTTTTTATGGATTTATATATTTGAATACCATTAAAATGATGAACAAAATGTAAACTGATGTCCATGTTTTTTTGTTTGTTTTTTAATTAATATTGCAACCCATTGATTTACACAGTTTAAAAGTTGGACATTTCTAAACTACTATCGTTTGAAGTTTAAGACACAGAGCGCAAAAACACCAGGAAACAGATGTTAAAACAAAATATGTTACAGCACTTCCCAGTCTCCCGTATATAAAAAAAGCATCTTTTAGCCTGTGTTTATGTGTGTACAGCAGGAGAAACAGCTTCTGTGTGGATGAAAGCTTCCCCCGAAAGCTCCTTACTGCACCTTTCTGCAATATCCGGTTCCAAATCTCCTCTCCTCTCCTTTCCTCCCTCTCACTCGCATCCTCTAGGCTTCAAAGGGTCTCCTTTCCTGATCCTCTCAGGCACCTTACACACATACTCATTACAGCATTCAAACATATACGCAACACGCAAATGTTACAGATCACCTAACCTGACAGCCTGTCATCTTAGGAGCTGCTGAAGAGGGTCTAAAGGAGTTTTAGCAGACAGTTTTTTGCCTGCGGCCCAATGCTAACACTCAACACATGAGCCCCGTGCGCGGTGTGCATCAGACGGCAGAGGATATTGGAAGTGTCTTTGGTGGATTATCTGCCTGTGAATGTGCAGATTGGGGTGAGAATAATCCACATGTTGATGTTTTCCTCCTGGGGTGAATGAGAGTGACAGTTTATAATCAACGTTAAGTAGAAACACCAGCATCCAAATCTCGGCCGAGGATTACATATTTCCTTCGCTCGCGGCTATCAGGAAAAGGTTTGCGGAAGATACATTGTTTCAGCTGGTAGTCTGTAATCTTTAGTTTGAGTTCCAAATTGCTAGATAGGTGCTTCTCATGCGTGGGGTTTTATCATATTTCCAGAAATTTTATTAAATGTCCTTCTGAGCAAAATGCTCTCGTTCGGCACGAAACTGTCCATAGAGATGGTTCACGCTGAGAGAAGGGAGAAAGAGAGGGAGTTTTTCATTTTCTTTTCAAGTAAATGCCTGAGGCTTATCACTGCCTCTCTGCACCAACTGCAGTTGGCCACAGAATAAGCAGTGATGAGATTAGGCTGAGTGTGATTGGCGCAGACTCCCAACAGAGAGTGTTTGTACTTAAGGTGGCGTAATATAGGTGGCTTTTTTTTTATCCGGCAGCCATGGATTTGGAGACGTGAAAACGTGCTGAATTGATGCCACACAGAAGAGCAGAGGTAATGCACAGCCATTAGTAATGTTTAATGGGCAAAGTGGCATGCTATCTGTCTTTGTTACATGGTACACTTTACTAAATCACACTGAATGCTGAGTAAAATCTTTTCTAGCAAACAGCACTACGAGTGCACATACAAGAGAAGGGTCTTTGACATTGATTTCTTTATGCTCATTGTGATTTACACAAGCAGGACACGTTCTTGGATCAGCTTTCTTTTTTGTTGCTGGAACAACATTCCTACCAAGCAATCAGAGCCCACTGATTTAAAAGGTTGGGGAATGTTGCTCCAGGAACAACAAAGCTTGTTGAATGCGGAACTTGTCCTGCGACCTTGTAAATCAAAAAGGTGGAGTTTGTTTATCCAGACAGGAATAATAAAATGAGCCATTCATGTAATAATAATAGATTTTCTGAAAAGTGGTGGCCATATCAAAAAACATATCAAAAATGTTATATATATTTATATTACATTTCAAAAGTTGAGGGTCAGTAAGATTATTTTCTTTTTGAACGATTTTTTTTTTCCAGCAAGGATGCATTAAATTGATCAAAAGTGAAAGTAAAGCTGTTTGCATTGTTACTAATTTTTTATTTCAAATAAATGCTGTTCTTTCTTGTTTTCACAAAAATACTAAATAGGAAATCAACATTTTCACTATAATAATAAATGTTTCTTGGGCACCAAATCAGCATATTAGAATGATTTCCGAAGGATCATGTGACATTCAAACTAAATTACATTACATGATTACAATTACATTGTAAATTACATTAAAAAAATTGAAATAGAAAACAGTTGTTTTAAATTGTATTAATACTTCACAATATTACAGCTTTTACTGTATTTTTGATCAAAAATAAATGCAGCCTTATCTTTTAATTTGATATAAAATCACATTACTAGGGCTATCTATCGATTTTAACCAATTACATGATATGATATGTAGGTATTACATCTCTATACCATTGAACATTACCTAAAGTGGCTTCAGTAGAATGTATTGAACATAACGATATGACAATCCATCCTGCAATCGAGTTTGTTTGTCTGTAAGGCTGGAATACACTACACAACTTGAACAGATTTTAAAAACACTAGGCTTCATACAGTTGCCGACTTTGTAGATTGTAGTTACATAGGAAAAACTGGGCATCATACACTAAACGACTGAGGATCACACACTACCAGACTTTCAAATCATTACGAACACAACAAACTCACGCAGAGACACGTGTCTTGCTGCTTCTGTAGGACACACGTGACAATTGAAACAATGTTTTCTAAAATCAGCTCAAAATATCAAACATTTTTGATATCCTCCGACTGGATGGAATCAAACTTTGAAGCTAAAAATCGGAGTCTGTGACCATCATACACTACACCATCTGTCAACTCAAATCTGCAGACTGGCTCTGACTTTTGGCAGTTAGTGTCAACTTGTCCAGACTGTAAATCAGGGCAAAAATATGGTAGTGTAGTCATGTAGTGTATTCCAGCCTTTAGGTAGAATTAGGGTCTGTTCACACAGGACCTGTTATTGCATTCTGCATATTTTTTTGAGTATTTTAAGATGCAGTGCAAACAGCAGCTACCCTTTTTAAAACGACACAAGAACGCATTCATCACACTAAAAAGTGATCAGTTGACTTAACTTAAAAAAGTGAGGAAACCCATTGCCTTAAAATTAAGTAAATGAACTTTGTGTAATTAGAAAAAGAAAAAAATGTTATGTAAACTTGACAATTCAATTGATTCAATTATGCAATAATTTTAGTTTCCTCACTTTTTTAAGTTAAGTCAACTGATCACTTTTTACAGTGCTCACTCTTTCAATGATTCTGTTTTCTTTAGACAGCCCTTCGAGAATGGCTTACACACTGTCTCTCTTGGTCTTGGTCTCTCCATATTCCCCAGGAGGAGGAGGAGGAGGAGGACAGTGTTAGCAAACTGACCCCGCTCAATGACAAAGACAAAGTAAAAAAAGTAGTTTCGTGGGCTGCAGGAAAATCCAGAGAAGGGGACTGCCTGTTTCACAGTGCAGTGCACTATATGGGATGAGTGGGAGAACGAGAAAGCGCCGCTGCTCTCTCTGTAGACTGCCAGGATGAGTAGGCTCTTATTGTCTTCTGCCCTTGTCAAACGCCTGGAGCTCTCCAGGGTCTCCGCAGCCCAGCTGAGGCTCTATTCATCTCCACCTGCCACATCCCGATAAAGGTACAAGAGAGCACAGTGTTAAAAAAAGAAACCGAGTTAGAAAGGGAGAGGGGAAGATATGACTCATTTTGAAAGCATCAGAGGACCAGCTATACCTGAGGGGAAGAACAGACAGATGGAACGGTGTTAGACAACTCACACACATATACGCAGACACACACAGACACAGGTGCGCAGTCTATTTCGTTTCAATGCTTCATTATGCAGAGAATATTCTCTCTGTTTCTTAGTGCCGCTTGATGCTTTTTCTCGTGTGTAAAAGAGAGAGAGGCAATCCCACCTGTTTGTTGTGTCAGGTTTTAGACTGGGAGGCAGGCTGACTAATGTTGCTCACATGTGCTCAGGAGGTCCAGAGAGGCCTGTCACAATACGGCAGATTTAACTAGGGAAACTGGAGCATGCAGAAGGACCTCACACACACACACACACATACCCTCGCAGTCGTATGCATACGCAGGTGTTTCCAGGTAACTCGACAAACAGGACGACTAAAGAGTGTTGTAGCTGATATGCTATTTGTATATTGGCAAAAAAAAGAAGACAGCATGCAAGATATTAAAACTTTTTTCAGATGCCGATACTAATTTTGATGTTAATACCAATATTGATAAATGGCTGATTTTATACTATTTTGTATACAAAAAAAAAAAGAAGAAGAATTTCAGCATTACAATGTTATAATGTACAGTATGAAAAATGGATACTCATTTTGAGATTTGTTAAAGATTACATTTGTGAATGTATTACTGTATTATTATAAATGTATTAGTGTTCAGGCACACTAAATTAACCATTTAGAATCCTGTATTAATAATAATGGATTTTTGGTGGCCACATTAAAACAATTATTATAATAATAATAATTGAAAAGCATAATATGCATATTATTATATTAATAATTGCATGATAAATATGATCATGTGACACTGAAGACTGGTGTAGCTGATGAAAATGTATCTGAATGGATATTCATTTTGAGATTTTAGCTAAAGATTATATTTTTCAGTGTTATGAAATGTATTCATGTTTACATATTGAAAAGTGCTTCCAAATTCCAAAATTCCAGTAAATTAAATGCTTGACAAATTATGCCATTTGACTATTTTATTTTATTTATTGGAACTGTACGGATAAAAACAAAAGATAGGATTATTCATAATAAATAAATCTGGTTTCAGTTGGATGAGCCACATGTAAAGACACTGAAAACAGCCAAAATATGAATACCTGTGAACTGTGAACATCAACTGAAAACTGAATTTTGCGATGTTGTCTGGCAATCAGTTTCCAAAGTAATCAATATAATCAAAAAAGCCTGCTCAACTGAGATACAATATGTTTCTGCTTGGTGATTATTAAAATCATGTCACAGATATTCTGCAGTATAAAATATGTTGTTGTCCAAGAGTTTAAACAATGCATTTAACTATAGGAAGATCTGCATTTAATGTTACATGATTGAACAAGGCAGCCATGATTGGCACTGAAGCTTGTAAAGATGACAGCTGTCTGCATGACCCAAACTGAAGGGAGCAGATGAACCACAATGACTTTCAAATTTGTGCAAAAAAAAAAGGTAGCAGACAGAAATCCAGCTCTTTGAAGGCCTGTTCCTGGTGAAATGTTACAAGGTGACACCTCCATGTCTGGGCTCTGCGAGGTGGACAGAGATGTTTCAGCCAATTAGGGAACAGCCTGCTCTTGTCCCAGTGCTAAAATGGCAAATCTGCTAAGTAAGGCCGAGTTCACAGTCAGTGTCAGCTGTCAGACCAGATTTCACACTACCATTGCACCTGCGTTTGTGTATGAATCACTGGTTAGTGTTATGGGTAATGTGCGTGTATTAAATGTGTTTGTAATAGAATACAGTTTGATACTCATGTATAGATTTACTTCTTTTTTTTTTAGAAAGTAAATAGGGAAAGTGTGATCATGACTCAATTCTCTTTTTGAGACTGTTTTTCATGAGAGTGTGTTTGCTCAAGGTTGTGATATAATGTGGAAGTTGGCAGAAACTCTCGACAGGAGAGTATATTAAGGCCTGGAGATTTGTTCCTTAATATAAGAGTGAGGAAGAGACAGATAAATAGAAAGACAAAGGGTTCTAGCAGCCGATTCACTAAAGGAATCGTGAAAACAATGCCAAAATGGCAACGAATTATCTGCTAAACAGCATTTTCATTGCGCTATTCTCCAATTTGCAGGTCATATTTTACTGTGTTCCACTGGAACCCTTCACCACTGTGATTCAGATACTTAAACGACTCTTAAAAATGCTAAAAATGTGCTTGACTTCATGGCACGTCTGTATAACTTTCGTCTCCATTCGATCATCATTTCATGAATTACTGCTGCGATGATCAATAGAAAACATCCCTTTTAAATTAACTTCAGTTTACCACTTGCTATACGGATGCTAAATTGTGGCAGAGAAATAATTGCAAATTGTAAAACAATCATTTGGTAACGAATAGTCTAATTTACATAAAGTATATCAATTATGTATATTACAAATTACATTCAAATGAAGTGTGTTTGTGCTTAAAAGAATGACAGTTACTTAATTGAAATTCTTTTTTAGTGCATTTAGCATCTAGTTCAAAACTTGATCACTGTTGGTTAGTGAGTAAGATGCAGGATTTTGCACTAAAATAATGTGAGCAGAAGTGGTGCAACTTGAAAGCTCTCTTGTTCCATAGAGAATGAGAGTAAAGGAGGAGCAACATGGTTAACAGGGTGTTGTTGTTGTTGTTGTTTTGTCCTTTTAATTTCTTTCTTTGTTCAATCGCTCATTTGGTGTGATCCCACCAGGCCAGCGACAATAAACACGTCCAGTTTTAGATTTTTTACAGAGGCTTAACCATGAAAAAGAGAACTAATGAAAACCTTATGCTGTGTGCAGTTCACAGCATTTTATTGTCTTTAAAATTCCATGCACATCGGCCTTAGTTTCCACTATAGTGCCTTTATATCCTCTGATATAGGCTCTTTACCCTGCGCGCATTGATGGGATTCCTTTAAGGTCTATTAACATTAGGATTTTTAGTAGCAATGTAAAACCTTTTGAGGTCTGTTATCTCAGCTGGAGAATCTCAAAGTAGTTGAGATGCAGATATCAAAGGGACCGGTGCTATAGAAGATGCAAGATGCTGCATTACTCATGAATTAAGATTCAGAATAGCTACCACTGCTAAAGGTTTATAAAAGTATCTTAATGGGCTTTTTATATCCTAGTGAAAACACATGTAAGTCAATAATATGCTAAAGGCTCTATCCTTACACATCACATGCAGACAAACCTCTGTTCTTCCACATTGATTAATCCATCAGTGTTTGATCATCAGCACACAACAGAATTGATTTAATGGACTGGAGGTTGGAGGTCAATTAGAGCATCTAATCACCTCCATTTCTCATTAATCTCAACACAACTCAGGGTTAAAGTGTGTGTTTGTGAGTTGAAGTTCATGCCACAGGAGAAACTGTAGTACTTAATACAACAAGGACTGTACAACAAAAATTAGGTTTTAAAAATCAGAGAATCCTTTTGCATCTCTATGCTAAATGGTTTTGATTCTTGCGCAGTCAGTGTGATCAGAGGAAATTAGTTATTTTTGACAGTTTAAAATATAGTTTCCATTGGATGGTTCAAATATTCTTTTGTTCTTTCTTATCTGTCAATTATTCATGAGGCAGATGTTTCATTGAAAGTCCAAATTATCTTCTGAAGGGCAAAATCTAAGGCATTATGGATATGAGAATATCCAAAGCTAATTATGAGTAGAGCATTTAGACATACTTTAATGTGCCTTATCAATCATATCAGTCATGGAATGGTTTTATACTATAAACATCTCATTCTGTCAAAACCATCATTGTGTTTCCAGGCTGTAAGAGAGAGAGAGAGAGAGAGAGAGAGAGAGAGAGAGAGTGAGAGTGAGAGAGTAGTGCTTTCTGGAGTAGCACTTAATTAGAAAAAGAGGCTGACCTGATGGGGTTTTTTTTTTTTTTAAACATGGAATTTATTTCTATGAGACTTGAATGTCTAATAGTAAGCTTAGTGGAAAATAAATTCAAGATGGCAAGGCAGAGATAAATGATTTTAAATAATGAATTTCATTCTCTGAAAAGTACAGATAAATAGTGATTTCTTTAAATTAAATTATATATTGCTGTGAATTTTTATACTTTTTAGAGAGGATCATTGTTAGCTTAGCAACATGCGAGCTTCAAATACTATTGAAATTATTTCACTCTTTATCAGTGTGTATTTCACTCTGGATCAGTGTATTGTAGTGCTTTCATAAGTTCCATAACTAGTAGATGTTGCCTTAGTTTTTGCATTCCACAACACTGCTTTTCCATTATTTGTCCATGTAAGTCTGCGCCAGATAGACGTGTTTGACCATTGTGCTTTTAAAAAATTTCAACTACTAAAATTTTAAAAACGCACCTCAAGACCTTGCATTTTTTCCATTCCACTAGTCTGTGTGTCTTGTTTTTAAATGCAACAACCCACTTAGAAGGCAGTTTCTTATGTAGCGAGGCAGCTCTCTACGTAGGTTTTGTAACAGATCTGTGGTATTATTATGTTTTTTTAGAATGAAACAGCACTCATATTCTGCCTTTGTGTTGATAAGCAAAGGTCGGAATCTGAAGACAAGGGAAATCGTGTCTATTATTTACCTCATTCTCTCTAAGTGCCTTTTTCTCTCTTATTTGCAGTATTTTTATATGTACATGTATGAAAATGTGTGATGCCACCACAAAATTAATCTCAACTCTGTTTAGAATCTCTCTTCATGACAATGAATTGAGAAACTATGTGCTAATAGTTTGACATCATATCAGCAATCTGTTTATGAATTGAAGTAGTATTTACTGAATTAACAGTTCTTAAATGAATTTGCATGTTTGTTCATTGAAATCTGAGTTTGATCATTTGTCATATGTTGTTTTTGGAAGGTGAAGGTTTTTATGTGAGTATACACTGACATTTTTGTGGTTCCTCTAGTGTGTATACCCTGAAAAGCTCTCTTCTGTGAAGCTCCCTTGAAGCAGGCATCATTAGTGTGTTTTGCTGTGTAAAGTCAGCAGCCTCTGTTGGGAGTTAGCTTGCTAACGTCTCACAAATACAGTTTTTTTCCCTGTCAGTGCTTGTCACTGCAGCAGAGGGGAACTGTCCTCCTCTTGGCAATCGTTTCACACCACCAACAAAATCTCGGTAGCCTATAGGTTGTGCATGCATGTGATGACAAAAATAAAAGAGTTTTGGAAAAACCTAAGTTTGACACACTATAGTCCATTTCCATATTTTGGCTAATACCAAATAAAGACAGCAGTGTGTTTTTTCCTTACTTTTATGTGTGATTGTATTTTATTACCAGACCAAATTAAACACCTATGTCACCTGTGTACTGGGGAGAAAGGGGATGCAGTGAGTTACATTTCATGAGTCAAGACAAATATGTCTTTCTCTTAAATTTCCCTGCTGAGTAAAGTCAAAAGTGTTTGGCTGTGATCATGCGACTTTCCGTTCATGTCTGCTGAACAAATTCAGGCGCCACTGACACTTTTATTGTTTTGTGATTGTCTTTTGACTTGACTTGACTTGCTGATTTTGTTTACTTGGTTGCGATTTTTTTTCTATAAAAAAATAGACAGGAATCCATCGATGTGGTCTGTACCTTTTCCAAGGAGCTTTTTATCTGGGAAATTGATTGACTGTACAGTCTCTATTAACAGAAGCATTAGAAAGAGATGTTTTTATATCTTCTTTTTTTTAATCAAATGTGTCGTAAGGCTGTTTTGGATTGTTCTGCCCCAATTGCACCCCAGGTTAGACCTGTATTGATGTTTCTTTTTTCCTCCTGGATAAGCCTTCTTTAGGGTCTTTATCCAAGCCAAACAAGTGGTTTTCAGAACTTGTTATCTCTCATTATCATCTGCCTGTTTTGTCTTACAGAGGCTGAAAGAGTTGAAGCAGAGAGAATTTGCACGCAATGTCTCCTCCAAGTCCTGGAAAGATGAGAAAAAGCAGAAAAGAGCTCTGAAACGATTGCACCAGCTTGCACAACTCAAACAGCAAAGAGATAGGTAAATCATAATACACTTAATCTCAATGTGATAATGTGTTGTAAATGCATTCTTTATACAGTATATCGCATGCACTATATATTAGATTTAAAGAGATTTGAGATCTTTCAGCACTGCCTAATTATAACACTGTCTTCTATTCTTGCCAACAGTGATGACAGGAAAGGTCCAAAGTTAAGGTCTAAAAACAAGGATAAGGATCCCATTCAAATCCTCTCTGCTGGCAGTAGCAAGTTTGACACAAAACCAACAGCATCCTTGGTTCAAAACTCAAATCCTATCTCTACAAACAACTCATTGAAGGGCTTGTCCTCCACTCGTATGCCCACACATCAGCAGCCATGCCACGAAAAACACCCCTTACCCCCAAAATCCTCTGCAGGACACCAGAGCCCCAGGGCAGGAGTCTCATTCTGTTTCTCTAGACGAGCTCAACTAAAGCTTGACTCCTGTGCATCTGTGTTTAGTGATGGACTTGAGGAGGCCAGTGACTATCAAGAGCTCCAGCGCCACAAGCACAGACTCGCCCTGGAGGCCCTTTGGTCTGGCTCGTGCTCACCCAGAACCCCAAATAATGATGACCATGATCTGTCCCATGATCCACTGACTCTGGGCTGGGTGGATGAAGACTCTCAAACACCTCAAACGGAAGCACAAGCAAAACATGTGGAGAGCCCTGAAATTCAGGCAAACTACAGCACATGTCAGCCAGAGAAGCTGGGGTGTCCTGACACACACAGTCCTGGAGCAAACTGGAAGCCAGCTGGTTCAGAGGACAGACTGCGTGATGGGGGGCAGAGGCCCAGGGCAGAGGGGGCTTATGCGGGATCAGAGGGGAGAGAATGCCTCAAGTGCCCCGGCCCTACTGTTTACACAGATGGACAGGGTACCATGGCCCAGGGCCAACTCCAAATACTCAAAGGCTCACACCACCATACACAGAAAAGCTGCAAACAGGGTACTATGCAGAATGGGAAGGACTGTATATCAGAAAAAGAGACAGAGGAGTATAAAATACACAGAGTGTGCAAGGATGAAAATATAGGTTCTTTCCTTAATGTAGTCAGCAAGGACGGAAGTGTGACAAAATGGCCTTTTGAGCTGGTGCAGTACACTTCCGACAAGCCACACGTATCTTACAGCTGTAACCCTCTCTGCTATTATTTAAAACACAAGGAGAGCAGAGACAAAAGCACAAAGGGGACAGATCTTGGTGTTGTTGACAAGCTCACAGGCCAGAATGACAGAGCTAGGCCACAAACACAGGATGTTCCAGGAGATAAATTAGGCATTTTAAAACCAAAGAAACCCAAACACAGGAGAAAGGGGAAAAATCGTAGGCATAAATTAGATGCTGTCAAGATCCGGCAAGCGGGATGCGCATTCAAAACCTGCTCGCAGACAGAAGCTGGAGGACACTTTGAATTCCAATGCACTCCAACCGACACGTCACAATACAAGCAAGCGTGCACTGAGAGGAGGCACAAGCTGGGAAAGAGGAAAAGATCAGTGAGAGATGAGACTTCAAATGAAAGTGACACCCCAGAGCACAGCCTCAAAAGCATTGTTGTAAGCTCGCTTTCTGCCCCGGCACGTAAAAGGAAGAAATGTCAAACGATGAGGGGGCTTGTGTCAGCGCTGCGCTTGGTAAGGCGGAGGCCTTTGTCATATTCTGTTCACAACACGACAGGAAGAGAGGATAATTATCGCTGGTATGACAACACCTATGAGTCAAAGAGGGATGCTGCCTCAACTCCCAACAGTGACAAATCTGGGTCGTGGAGTGGCCTGTCAGACTTGACCTCAGATGGAGAATGGCCTGTGTACCACATGGGGAGACGCTCCACCTCACCAAGATCAAACTATCTATACCCTTTGAGAAAGGAGCACAGTCAGCCCAGGTCTTGCATTAGAAGTTCCTCTTACATTGTTCCTCACTACAGTTATAGCCCATGCAGAGATTTCGAACATACAGGAGACAGTTGGGATTACGCAGACTCTTACATCTACAATAAACGGAAATATTCAACAGTTTATAACAGCCCAGATCAGTATGAGAGATACAGCATCAGAAGGCACAAAAAAAATGTTGAGGAGCATAAACACAGAGAGCATAGAACTCAACATACAGGCAGGCAGTTGTTTTATAGAGTCTATGACAGTCCTGAACCTCAAGAGGATGTCAGGGATTGGTGGTATGAAAGACTTAGCCCTGTAGGTAGGAGGTACCGGGAGAGGGAAGAATTTCCTTGGTCAAGTCCAGAAAGAAGTGAAGACAGGTGGTATAACAAGCCAGTGTCCATTCGTAGCTCCAGTTCCTCTAGTAGCATTAGCATCTCTGATCTTAATGGGGACTGGTTGTCTAATTCCCATATTAGGCCATCTCCAACTGGACAGAGCCAGAAACATTGCAGTCATTCTGGACCATCTGAGAGATTGGTCAAGACCAAATCATCTCCTCTTAGAAAGAGGAGTCACTCACCCCCATTAGCTACAAGTAACAATGTAGCTCAGCCTAATTCCTTACAATCAGGTGTAGGGAAGGAAGATGATACTCATAAATCTAACGAACAGTTGGTTGGATCAGACCAGAAGGATCCTAAAGTAAAGAAAGCAAATGTCACCCTCTCACTTCCGCTAATTGGTAAATTACCCTCTATTAAGAAAGGGGCAAGAAAAATAGGGATAAATAAAGATGCAAGTGCCAGTATTAGTAACCAGGTTCCAACATCTTCAACTGTCCCATCAAATCAACAAGTTATACCTCAAATTGACAGTAAGACTTCGGAACACTTACAACAAACACTTGGGCAAAGTTACAGCGCATCCCATGCCTGTCTTGAAATTGCCAAGGAGGATAGATCAACAGAATCCTGTTCTGCTTTAGTTCTGGGTCCAGACAAGACTTTGTCACAAAAACTTAACATCAAAGACCAAGCAGACAATGCAGAAATTGCAGGGATTCACTGTCCAAAATGCACCACCCCTCCCCTTTCTGAGCAACCAATCACCTTCACCAATGATGAGATTGAGAAGTACAAATTGCTTCAGCTCCAGGCCCAGCAGCACATGCAGCAGCAGCAGCACCTTCAAGAGCAAGTATCTGTGGACATGAGCCATTTACCAGTACCAACTGCAGAGCCACCTGACCAGACTACACTTTCAGCCTGTCTACCATACAATATACTCCAGCCCTCTTCTCCACCCTCTTCTATTGCTCCTCACTCTTCGCCTGTTGCCCTGCTATCACCCCTTCATCCCACCCTCTCTCAGGCCCAATTTGCCCATCCAATTCCTGCTGCCTTCTTTTCAGTGCCGCCAGCTACTATGTTGGCAGCTCAACCCCTGCACCTGATCCCAGCCTCATCTTTCCACCCAGTTCACCCTCACCATCATGTTCCTGGGTTGACTCTCCACCCCCTTCCTCCCACTTCTCTGCTCCCCACGATGCTCAGTCCGATGCCCATGGCTGCCGCTGCTGCTGCTGCTGTTGCTGCAGCTGCCAGCACTTTGCAGATCCACCCCCTACTACACCCTCTGTTCCACAGCCAGGACCTTCAGCGCCACCCTGGACCAACCAGCTAGTTGTGGTCAGAATGAGAGGGGAAATGAGAATAAGAGAGGGGAAATGAGAATAAGAAATAATATAGTTCTGACATTAAATGTCCTGCAAGACCCCTCCAATTGTGCTGTGAACTTTCTGATGTTTAGGTTCTCCTCTCAGCCAAAGTTCCTGTTAAGTAGTGATTTATTTTTGTTTAATCTCTGTGTTGCAGTGTCAACTCAAAGATAGCAAGACTTTTTACTTTGTTGTTTACCATTCCATTCTTTATACAGCCATCGTCTCCCCCGCATTAACACACAGATGAACCTCTCCTGTCTCACCGCACTGTGATTTATCAGCAGTTGAGCCCATTCAGCAGTTGGCTGAAATTAAGCATAACCTGAAGTCAAATTAGAATGTTAATGCCTTTTTCAATTAGTAATAAGTATAATTAGCATATTTTTATAGTTACCCAGCAAGTATTCAAAGGGTTTTATTTATGAAGAACTAGGGGAAATATCCTTGAGCAAAGTTAAACTGACTAAGCAAAATGTACATGAAACTTCAGAATGATTCAGAATAAAATTCAGAAATTTTTTTTTTCATTAAAATGTTTTTTTTTTTTTTTATATATGCAAATTGACATGATTATTTGGTGCAGAAATACAGCATGTGTACATTGCATCTCTTAATGGATTTAGCAGTGTTCACCACTTTGGGTGAAGACATCCCGTTTTTATTTGATTTGATTGATTTTTTCTGTGTTGTTAGTAGGGTAGAGTGAGTTTGGACTTGCTCCGCTGTAGTGTGGACATGCAATAATGTTGGTTTTTTTTCAATCTATTTAAAGTGTGAAATCTTGAATTGTATTTATGTATTCATACTTTGAAATGTAAGTAATAACAAATAACAGGCACTTGATTGTTCATACATGTTTAAGATGCTTTTTATTCACTCTTATTTTGGTAGAGCCAAACATACTTTCATCTGTAAGATAATGTCATGGGAATAATAATAAATTAAATGTAATTCCAAGAAATGACAGCTTTGTCATTACTAGTGTCTTTGAGGTCTAGATTTTGACTTTAGGCTTTTAAAACTCAGGACTTTTTAGACTTTGGAAAACAGGGAGCAGCGATTGGTATTTTGCCTGGAGGAGGATTGTGGCTGAACTGGTATTTACCCACCTCAAAAAAAAATAAAAAAAAATAAAATAAAATAATATATATATATATATATATAGCCATAATACATGTCAAATTCAGTGAATGTTAACACACCCTCAATTTCAAATGAGCAGTGCTTCACTTCTCAGATCTGAGGGACTGGGATTTTGTGTTAATGATGCTTCTCATTGCCAGCAGTGGCCCAATAACACAACTGTGCATTTGCACTAATTAACTCTCTCAGGTACAAGTTGTCTGCTCTGGCAAGGAGGAGCTCTGCTCTGCAGTCTCTCACTGGCACTAAACGGATTGGTGATTCATATCTCTAAACTCTAACTCAAACTGTGTTGGGCCTGTTTTTTTAATAAATACAGAATGATGACGGCAAATTTGTGTCCTGCTAGATACGACAAGATATTCATTGTTTATTGAGTGGAATGGTTTTCTCTTTTTGAGTGCACGTCATGTTGGAAATGCAGGGTGATAACAAAAGGTTCCATATGATGGTCTAGAGTTAATTATAAAATACAAAGTATCCTATAGAATTCATATAATTGCAACCTTCATGTCTCTAGCAAGCATGTCTGGTTGCTTCTAATGCAACTGGAAAGTAAAAACATACAAATAAAAAGATCATAGGAAGGATGGATGGAAGGAAGACAGTTTGTCAGCTGCTTCTCTGAAGCCTGGTTTGTGCCTTACTGGATCAGAGGTGAGTTGACAGCCTCCTAAAGATTTTGAGAGGCTCAAATGAATTTTTTATTTTATTTTTTGGTGACAATCTCGACGAGGATCCACACAGATATCCGGTAAGCCAGACTGCCTTTAGGAAGAGCCATAAGGGAAAGCAGTGTGTGCAATGGTTGCCCTCCCATGCCCCAAATACAGCCTCTCTGCTGGCAGACCTGCTGCCACGTGCTCGTACTCCACAGGACAGCAGATCAAACAGACTATGAACTAGAGAGTGGGGATGATTAGCAGATGTTACAGAATAAACTCACTCTTCAGCCACTTTCTCTACACAACCAACCAAACTGTTCCTGATTAATAAAAAATGTTCACACTAAAAAGAAAGAAATATGATAAACAGGGAGTGATGACACATGAAAAATAAGATAAGATGCACTGATCAGAAATATAGAGAAAAACAAGAGGAATCGAAATAGTTACAAGCTTCAAGCATTTACATTGAAGTGGGGTGTATTTGATGTAAGCCATGACATGCACTATATTAGTTCTTCTGATATGACCATAAAAATCCATATTCCATATCACTAAGCCTTGGAGCCAATTATAATCACAGACGAGTTATATAATGAAAACTTTTTTTGCACTTTTTCTGGAGCCAATGGAGCCAAACTTTTGCCTCATTATTCTTTTCTTCTACAGTAACTATGAGGCATACAGTAAGACAGAAAACACTACATGCCCCTCATAGTCTAGTGCCCTGCCAGCCCCTTATTTAATATGCCACTGAAGTAGGGAGCCACTGTTTGCCGCTCATCGCCTGTGGGGGCCACTCAGAGTCTGTTTAGCATGTATCAAAGCTGTAGGACATCACTATCTCCGCTGCTAAATGCCCAGTATGGAGCAGACAGGGTACATATCTTCCTTGCTCATTCTTCCAGTCTTAGCTTGCACCCTCCGGTGATGATATCTCACTGACACCACCCACCACAATCACTGAGAAATAATAGCTATTCAGAGCAGCATTAAGCCACATTCTTATTACTATGAATTATTTTTGAGCTATTTATATGATTCGTTGATTTATTTAATTTAAGAACATTTAGACATTTCCTCATCATGTCCAGACAGACAGAAAGATATGACCAATGAAGTGGACTCCCTGCAGGTTTTAGAGGGGTAATAAGCAAATTGTTTTCTCTGCTGTTATAGCTCACATTGTAATTGTGCACTGAGGGTGGGAATGAATTCACCAAGAATGAATTGCACATGCTGATAGCACTGTTTATTGGCACATGCTGTCTGCAATATTTAGTTCTGAGAGCTAGATTTGGGAAAATGCAGTAGAAGAGTTATGAAAAAAATTACAAATGAAATATTTTTCAGCACATTTAGTGCCTGGTGAAACTGCACTTTTTTTTTTTTTACATGACCAATAAGTTATGACAACATATGTATTTACATTGCTTTAACTCATCAAAATAAGTCAAGCAATTTTCAACTTTTTTATACGTTATACAAGATTCAACTCATTTTGTAATGTCAGTTTAATGTAATTTAAGTTGGAATGACTTAAACATCCAAGTTGATAGCGGAGTACTTTTTTTTACCGTATGGTTATTGAATCGTCATTCATGACGTAATTTTTTGGCAAATTTTTTTGTAAAGTTTTTTCAGAAATTAAGTGTTCTTAGAACAGCAGTTCTTTGTTTAACTTAAAATACTTGTTTAACTTAAAAAATTATCTCTCATATTTGGAAAGCCTGGTTCTTTTTAGTGAATCGGTTCGTCATGAACAGACCTCTGTCTGATATGTGGAGTTGGAAAATTGTATTCTTTTAAGTAAATCAGTTCATCCTAAACATTCCTCTCGCACATGTAGCATTGGAAAATGTGATTCATTGTGAATAGGTTCCTTCAGATAAACAGATCAGAGAAAAGAGTTTAGATCTTTCCTTATAGATGCATATTTATCTAAAGAAGTTTATTCAAGTGTGCTATTAGTATATTTCGTATAAACTAAAAATAAGAAAGTATACTTTCACTTGACAAGTATAAAATGAACTTGAAGTATACATATTTTTTGTAAGGGGCGTCTTATGTTGAAGATTTTAATATTTAGAAAATAAGTAATTTAGCTATATATTTGTACACTATTATTTCCTCAGTGAGTGGCTCTGGTTTGACTTTTGGAAGCCTGAAGAAAGGTATGGAATGTTGCCATTCTATTCTGAGAAGTCACATGGTACAAGACCTTTACCCAAAATATCCATAGGATCTGTTACCATCTTTGGAAAAGGATGTATATGTTTGAGCAAAAACCTGGAGTGATCTTCCGCAGAAGATGCTCGGCTTTGTTGTAAAATAAAGTCTAATATTTCTGGCATCAAAGATCTCTGAGAGGTGATTTCACAAAAGAGAGAAACCACAACACTTACCACACAATGCTACGATTCATACTTAACTCAAAAAACATAAATATGAAAACATAAAATCAAAATTAAAGCCAAAGCCCATCTGTTCATATCTGATTAAGCCGGTCAAAACCCGTAATGCTCAGCCTTACAGCAAAACGGTGGAGAGATTCTACAGTGTGGGTAATCATCTTCTTCGCTAGCAAATTTAAAGTTAGATCAGGTACAGTAGAGCCTGTTTTTTATCCAGTTAAATGGCTTCACCCACCTGTGGAGCAGCACTCATCTGATTATTCCTCTTTTCCTTTACGTAAACCGTTTCTTCTGGCTCCCTCTTCATCATCCCTCAGGTGCTTGACTGAGCCAGCGACAAAAAGTGAAATAAGCGTGTGTGTGTTCATGCATAGTTTTTTTTCTATTTCTGCTCCAATCTCCTTGATTTGAAGTCCCTTCCTTTTCATTTCAAATACAATCCATGGCTCTATTGGGCCAAAACTAATTTCATATTGATTCAAGTTGTGAATGTAAATCTGAGCACATCATGTATATTTTTACTTTCTTGAGGTTGATGCAAGGTCCAACTCCAGTAATGACAGTGATAAATGTTTTTATTTCAGATCAAATTACTCACATTTTGATTCTGTTGTCCTCGCCCCCTCCTTCTCTCTCTCTCTCTCTCTCTCTCTCTCTCTCTCTCTCTCTCTCTCTCTCTCTCTCTCTCTCTCTCTCTCCTCTGCTAGGAAAACATTAAATGAAATTGTATACTTTTGAAAAGCTTAATTTGATTGCCTCCTACAAAGTGAATGCTGCAGTCAACAGTAATTTCTAGATTCACAAAAGATGATTAATTGATACAGAGTAAGCTGTGCGATTTCACTCCAGCACTTTTATGCACTACCTCCTTTTATGTTCCAGTCTCGTTCCCAGACTCATATACATTTTTTCTATAAAATTATGATGCTTTTCAATATAAATGTAGGCCTATGCCTATTTTATCTAAAGGTTGTTAGCATGAATGAATAATAATGAAAGATTTGTCATGGCTGTGAGGTCAGATGTAAAAATGAAATCAAATGAAATATAAAACAAAATGAAATAAAAATGCATATAGAACATTATTTAATCAAACTATCTAGATATTACTATTACTATCAATTTGATTTAGTGAAAAATATTTAACCCATCATATAATTAATACAACTAATTACATTTAGAGTTTTGTCTCTGTTAGCTTCTAACAAAACTTACAGAAGTTTTAGCCATACTCTCGTAATTCAGCAGCAAAACGCCTCAGTATTTGCACAAGAGTTGCATGTGTTGATCCATTTTGATTTTACTCTTGCATTTTTATACACTAACTTTTTATGTTCCACTCTCGTTCTCATTTCCAGAATGAACCGAAAAGATAGAATGCCAAAACTCATTTTAATAAAATAACCAGATTAGTATTCCTGAGGGTTGGTGTAAGCTTTGCCCTGAAGCGATCATAACTCATAAAGCCATTTTCAGAAGGCCACTTAGTCCGCAGCTCCTCTTGTGGCTCTGTCCTTCTGAAAGAGACCCTCTGCTGTGCTCTATATATCATTAAAGCCATAAAGGTCTGTGAAATCAAGTCTAAATGATCTGAAGACATGCTTGCACTGAAACTAAATAGACTAAAACAAACTCATTTTTAAAGAATAATATCTCTATGAATTGAAGGTCAGTGTGGTTCAATGTTGTTTTGGACCCCATTGACTTTCATTGACTGGACAAACACAGTTGAAACAATCTTCGAAATATCTTTTGTGTTCCACAGAAGAAAGAAAGTTATACAGGTTTGGAATGACATGATTTTAGATTACTTTGACCAAACACTTTTATCATATTGATTTCAATAGGACTATATCTTATTGATACCATATTTACATCAAAATACAAAGAGAAAGAAAATATATAATATGAAAGGCATTAAACATTATGTCAGGGTTTTCCAAACTGTGGTTTGTGAAGGAACTGCAGGAAGTTAGTGAGTTCATGAAAATCGAATAATTAATTAAATTGTAAAAATGTCAAATTAAAATAAAAAACAAATCAACACATTCTAAAAAAGATTAAATATTTACCTGTTTAGCATGGCATGACCATTGCATTAATCGACATCAGAGAACCGTGAATATGTGAAAGTGTTGTTATAGTAAATTATTGACTTAATTATTAAAAATATTAGGTCAAAAGAGATTCAGCTGACTAAAAAGTTTGGAAATAACTGGATAAAATGAAATGACATACATTTGTGCATTTTAATGTGTTTGTAAGACAAAAGCCTTCCAAATATATAGTACTCACTGAGTCATCATTCAAATAATATTAAAAATGTGTTTATCAGCAGTTGACTATATATGCAATATTGAGAAAACACGCCTTAAAAGTGAAATGATTTCTGTAAATTCAGTGGTCAAGTGCTGTTGCCTCTCAATTTTCCATGTTATTATAAACACTTGACTAGTGGCTAATGTAAGCAATTCCACAAATCAAGAAGACTTTACGAACATATATACCGTAAGTGATAGGCTTTTGTTTTTTTAGAAAGGAAAATTGAGAAGATAAAAAATAATATTTGGGGAAAACCATAATCATGTAATCAATAAAAATGTACTGATTATGAGAATTTTAAAATGTAATATAACACATATGATGATAAACAATGCAATGCAATGGGTATACATTTACAAGTTGGACATACATGTTAGTTGTAAAAAATGATATGATCAATAATTTATGACAACATATGTTTTTACATTACTTTAACTCATCAAAATAAGTTAAGCAATTTTCAACTTTTTTTTATAAGTTAAACAACTCATTTTTTAAATCAGTTTAATGTAATTTAGGTTGAAATGACTTAAAAGTCCAAGTTGATTGTACTTAAAAATTGAAGGCAGCAACTTTTTTTACAGTGTAATTGTGCACTGAGGGTGGGAATGAATTCACCAAGAATGAATTGCACTGTTTATTGGCACATGCTGTCTGCAATATTTAGTTCTGAGAGCTAGATTTGGAAAAATGCAGTAGAAGAGTTATGAAAAAAATGAAAATGAAATATTTTTAAGCACATTTAGTGCCTGGTGAAACTAAAATTGTTACAAATTTGAAAGAAAAAAACCCCACTAACTAGGTTCCTACATCAGATTTAGCTTTGTTACAACACAAGTTATTTATCTCTGGGCCATGTTTCCCCTCTCCTTTCTCTGGAAACTCAAGCAGTAAGACCCTTATCTCAAGGCACCATGCATAAAAACGAACCATCTCTCACCATGCAAGAGCACTACATCATGAAAAAAGCTGCTCTGTAGTTAGCACACGACCACAGCCTGGGGTTCGAGCCAGCTGGCTACAACAGGCGGTATTAGGGATGTTCGGTTTAGTTATTCAGTGCTAGCGTTGATGATTAAAGAGACCCAGGCAATGGGCAATACTTACTCTGTGTGCGAGCGTTAAAGAGAGCGAGCAAGAAAGGGGGCTAAGGGAAAGTAGGAAAAACGAGTACGAATATAAGAGAAAATAAAGCGCTCACTAGAAACTTCCTCCTTAGGATTGCCTGGTACAAGCTGTATCACTGTAGATATGCTTTTGAAGTTTTTTTTCTCTTCTCTGCTCTGAGATCTTGGAGCCAGAGCTGTGTTAGTGCTGATGCAAGCGAGGCTTTCTTAGGCCAACTAAAGAAACTGCACGTCTGCCATCTTTCTGATACATATTCATACCTGTGAGATCCTCTCATGAGAAAACGGGCTTTTGAACCCGCGTCTCACAGATCTGCTCTCAAGTCTCAGACAACCTGCAACTATGACACACTACAAAACTTCCAGGAAAAAAAATAAGAGAGAAAGTCTAGAAAAATGTCTAACTATCTTCATACCTCAAATGAAACGAAGACTCTTGCGTGCGACGAAGGGAGATGATCAGTATTCCTGCTGGCAGATGATCATAGTGGGTCGAAAGGTGTGGGGTGATGTTCTCACTGATCAAATTGAATTAGCGGTTCTGACGGTGAGGCTCTGACAGCCTCTCGCTCAAAGATACCACTCATCTGTTCAAAGACTGAGGAATAAGATTGAGGGCCATCTGTGATGGGAGCGAAATAAGGAACATCGAAAATGAATTACTGAAAGTTAGAAAATTCATTCTTTGGCTAGTTGTGACTTTAATATTAGTAAGTTTCAAAGTTCATGTTAAAATTTGAAGGTGTGCAAATCTGTGCAATAGAGTGCTGCAGGGATGATGTATTTTTGTAGACCAAAGCTTGGATACATTGGCATAACTTTGTTTTTAAAAGTTGATGGGACAGGAATACAATGTCCAGAAATCGATTTCAATAGTGGATTGAGTTTAATTTATCGACATAAGACATTTAACGTGACAGTTTTGTCCTTACACCTACTATAATACAAAATATTGTTAGTCCTGAGATTCTTCACATCAGTCAATAAATAGGACAATATAGGGGAGAGCGGGGCACAACCTAACGCTTTTTGACTTTCTCAGTTTGTGTAAATCTACTTATGGTTCAGAGTATTTATTTTTTCCCACATTAATTTCCCACATGTCTAGTACAGTTATGTGTTTTTGTTTTATTAATACAGTATATACTTTTTTCTTGATATACCCCGAAAGAATGGAAGTGAAATGTGACAACATGCCCCATAGGTGGGGTACATTGTAACATGTGTGGGGCACATTGTAACATAACATATGGCAGCTTAAAATGTTATCTGATCTAATAAAAAAAATATACAAAACAAACTAAAATATTTTCTAAATAAAATACAATTAAAAAACTTTTTCATATAAAATAATGGCAATTTTTAATAATTAAATATAAACTCATTTTTGAGTTTTGACTACGAACACATGAAAACACAGCTATACAACATAGTTCAAATCAAATAAATAATTAGTAATTTCTGAACATTGACACTCAGTCTTTATTCACCTTTTTCTCACGTTTTCTCAATAAAATTAATAAAAGTATAGAATATAATAGGATATTTCTAATAGGGGCACATTGTAACGCAGTGTTACAACATGCCCCGCCTGCACAACTGGGATTTAAACCCTGCTAGTGTCTTCTGCTAGTTAGCGAAGCATTAAAGAACTATCTCAACTGTTAAATAACATATTGGAGATTAAAATAATTTCAGATTTGTCTTATTTTAAATAAACACAAAAAATAGAGATGAAAAATTAACTTAAGTAAGAAATTTACTTTTGCTATGGTTTAATAAATGTCTATGGATATCTTCCAAAAAAATTAAAATTTTGGCGGATTTTTTTTTTCTATATAGTGTTGATATGGCAACTAGTAAATAAACAAAGTTTCGTCATCCAAGCATGTGCGGAAGTATTTAAAACAAGCGTGTTACAACTAACCCCGCTTTAGGTTGTGCCCCGCGCTCCCCTACATACATCTGCCTGGAACGCTTGTGTGTCTTAATGGTCTAGTGGTCGAACTTTTGTTACCTTTTGTTGCTAAAGAATAGAGAGTCATCGCAACGGTGTTAAGCGGTAGATTGAAGTACTTGTTTGTGTAAAGTGCATGAGCGCCAAGAGAGCACAGTTGCCGTCTGCCACTGATAACAGAGGCTACGAATACTCAGTATGATTTCAAAAACAACACATTCCCGCGACAGTTCGCTGATTTTTTTAACAAACGAAGGAAATGGACTCTGCTAGTCAACTGGACTTTCATTTGTTTTAGGTACATCCGTGACGAGATGTACACGAGATGTTCTAAAAAGTTGTAGGGACAATATCGGCCCCGGCAAAAAGTGGTGGGGACATGTCCCACTTGCAAATAGAGTGGTGCGGGTATGACATCACTTTGTAGGCCAAAACGCGGAAAAGTTAGCATTTTAGCACTTCCGGTTCCATCGTCACAAAGTCAATGTTTTTTTTTAATGGGATTTTGGTTAAATGGCTGAAATAAGGTCTAGATAATAAATATAACGCTTTTCTCAGCACTCAAAGCACTTTTACATAGAAGGGGGAATCTCCTCAACCACCAGTTAATATATATATATATATATATATATATATATATATATGGGGATGATTAGGAGGCCATGATGGACAGAGGCCACTGGGCAAATTTGGTCAGGATGCCGGGGTTACACCCCTAGTCTTTCGAAAGACATCCTGGGATTTTTTGTGACCACAGAGAGTCAGGACTTCGGTTTTATGTCTCATCCGAAGGACGGTGCTCTTTGACAGTATAGTGCCAAAGCCTGGTTTTCCCAGGAGGTCTCCCATCCAGGTACTAACCAGGCTCAACCCTGCTTAGCTTCAGTGGGCAACCAGTTTTGGGCTACAGGGTGATATGGCTGCTGGTTAACACAAGTCTGTGGTCTGTGGTGAACACAAGCTCAAGAAACTTTCATGTTTTATTTTACGGCATAAAATACATCTGTATTACCAACTGTATTAGGACATTAAACGTCATCATGCTGAACAGGTAAGCTCAGTCCACTTTTACAGCCTCATTATTCTTACAATTGTGCTCATAAAGTTGTCTAAAGCTTGTGGTGGTGACATTGAAGTTGTGGGACGGTGGTGTAGTTCCTTTATAGCCTACTGTTACGCCTCGTGGCTCAAAAGGAACGCAACAAAATTGGGACACACGAGAAAGCTGAACTTTTAAAGCAAATTATTTATTAACAAAAGGAAAACTATATAAAAGTGTGTAATGTAGCAGTCAGACATCAGTAGTGTAATGCTAGATGAATGCATGGAAGTGTAATGTGCTGTAGCATTGTGATGCATGCAAAAAGAAACACAATCAAGTAGGCCACCCCCATCTGCCATCCATCTTGCTTCTTTTAAAGGTAAAGAGGGAAGTTAGCTGCAGGTGACACCAATGTAATGATTTGGGAGGGCGGAGTAATCCGTCCAGCGCTGGGGAAAACCCCATTACAGACACACTCACACTCACTCCTCCCCTTAAGACAAGGATCTGTCAAGAATCCCTGTAATAGACAAATAAGAGTTACCACAACTCTCAATACTTTAGGACCTAGGAAAGCGGCCAGGAGAGAGAGAGAAAAACAGTGCATTCTATAAGGATGCATTCTAATTATTCACAGGTGCACGTGACAGTGCGTCAGCTACAGCATTTTCAGATCCTCTGACATGTTGAATGTCAAGGGAATAAGCCTGCAGAAACAAGGACCAATGTATCAGCCTTTGGTTCAGGCAGTGAAGAGAATTAAAAAAACGTCAATGGGTTGTAAACCATATAAATGACAATGGGTTGACTCTAACAAACTGCACTAACTGCACACCTTTCAAGGCCTGAAACCACCAGTTCATCAGATGTTGAAAGGTGGCAGGCGTGTTTCTCAGCCCGAAACTCATAATGCTGTAAGAATAAAGGCAAGACATTTCTTGAGCTCTCTTACTCAATAAAGGCACTTGCCAATAGCCTCTCAACATTCAGATTTGGTTACAAACTTTACAGAACCTAACTGGTTTTGTCACACCATTGAGTTTGCTTTACAAAACCTTACTGAGCCATCAGGCCATAAAAATGATATCCATCATTACTTATCCCACAGCTTTTAATCACATTGTCATCCTATCTGACCTCTGACTAAAGAAGCTGCTGATTGGTGGATTTGGTTTGAACCACTAAACAGAGGCATTGAGGCATGTATGAGAAAAGGGCTGTAAGCAAGTGTTGGTCCGTGTGTGTGTGTGCGCGCGTGCATGCATCCGCCTCTGATTAGAGTCTGATGGAGACCCCAGGGAGCTAATCAAAATGAAAGAGAAACTGAATGAGGGAGCGTGTGTGTGAGAGAGAATGTTGTAATCAGAGTTTTTATCTGGGTTGATGGTGTGTGTAAATCATGCCCTGGCCTGGCTCTCGAAGCATCAGTGAAGTCCTGGTGATCAGAGCTATGAATGAATGCCTTAAGTGGGTATTTTTGCTGAGGGGAGTGTGTGTGGGGGGTGTCCTGCATCGTGCTTATGGAACATTAGGCACAGCGCCTGAACAAACAACACCCGCGGTCTGCTGAGGTTTGTGTTCTCCTGCTTTCATGGGCACCTGCTTCAGAACAAACACAGCCCAGAGTCCTGGCTCTTAAAGACTCGCACACAACAAAACAAAAGGCTTGCTTTCTACTTTTCTGGAAATTAAAATGTGTATTTTTTTAAAACCCTTTTATTCATTTAGTAGCATTTTGCATAAATAGGAAGAATGGTATTTCTGTACTTAAGACATCAACAACCCTCAAATTAGGTGGTTCAAGGCAAGCATAATTTGTTGGTGTATACCTTAAAAAGTTCATTCAGATGAATATAATCGAAGGGTCAATTTATGTTACATCCTTCAATGTACACATATTTTCCCCACAAAAAGCTGATATTTTTTCCCATAAGAGCCTGCAGGCAGATCAGTGGGTAAAACTCTGTAAAGCTTTGCAAATCTACATTTCCACTGACAAATGAAACAGGGAATCAATTCTAAGAATAACATGTTTGACAGTATTTAGTTAAAAGCGAAAGAAAAGTGATCAAAGTTTTCCACCTCAAGCATTTCTGAGAAATGAAAGCCTAATCAATATCCATGCCGCTCTGATGTGTGTCGACGGCTATGCTGGCTTTGTACCTCTGAGACCTGCAGGACTGCCTTTGTGTGCTGCTGTTGCAAAGGTAATTGCTTAGCTTTACGTTATTGCTTGACAGGAATGTGCTGCTGTATCCACGGAATTCAATTAGGAAGCCAGAGCAACTCCACAATCACTACATTGGCCTTTTCACCCCTTCTCTCCCTCTCATTAGTTCCCATGCATGTTTCTTGTTGGTTCTGTTGCTCTCGTTCGCTTCTTAATTCGCTAACACACACAAACACACACACACACACACAATAATGTTGCGGCACGTTACGCACTCGTCCCCCCTGCTGATCCCTTCCATGTCAAATTAGCTCCTTTTGTTTATGTGTCATTTCCCCTGTAATGTCGTTGGGTTCAGATCCATTTGTGGCATCACGAATTGTTTTCTTAATGCAATTTAGATCTGACAAACAAAATCATGCAAATTTAACAATTTTTCAGAGCGAGCGAGAGCGATAAGAAACAGGCAAAGGGAAAAAGAGAGGAATGCCTTCAGTCTAAAGCTTTCCTCTTTTTTCAGCTCTGTCTGACAAAGTGCCACGTACCCAACTTTCAGTTCTGCATCATTAAACCTCAGAACCAATTTACTGCTGAAAGTGCCTAATCACAAGGATAGGCCTTTCACTGCTACATAAATCACATGTCAGGAGGTGCTTTTCATTTTTCATCAGTCCTACTTTCTTTTTCTCCTTCACTCTAACCCTCCCTCTCAACTTTCCTGCCCTTGTGCTTTTCCTCTCCAAACTCAAATATAGCGTGTTGTTATTTTTTTACTTCAATCAATTCAATTACACAGACTGAAATGAGAAAAACCCAACCGCACTTAATCATGTTCGGCCAATTTTTCACATTTACCACAACAAAATGGTTGATATATACAATTCATGTACAATGATTTTTCCGCGATAGACGCATTCCTTGGTCAACATATTTTGATGATCCTGAAACAACATTCCTGTTCAAACATTTAATCCTAACCATATCCCTACCCCTAAACCTAACCCTACCCATAAGTTATCCCTAATATCAGAGGGAAATGATAAGCGTATGACACTGATGTAGAAGCACCTAACCCTGGTTTTAAGCCTAAACTTGACATAAACTGTAAACTTGTCCCTTACATCTGATTGGTTGGTTGGAATGTTGTTTCAGTAACAACAAAGATGCTGGTGAAATCAGGTTCTGCGTACAATATACTTGCATATTACTCTTTTATTATATAATGTGAGCTGATAATGTTGTTTTTATGTCACACATGCACTGTACAAGGAAAAAACAATGTGCACTGTAAAGTTAACTTGTTTCAATTAAGGAAACTAATTGCTTTAAACCAAATAAGCAACATTTAAAAACCTAACTGAATTAAGTAAAAACATTAAAATAATAACTACATTAGTTCAGCTTCTTTTGCAGTAAACAAATAGCTAGCAAATACATACACAGTATACTGGCTCTACTCTTCAGCACAATGTATCCCTCAAATCTCCAACATAACAGAAACTCCATTTAAATCTCAAAATAATATAATATTAAACACTATCATAATATTTAATTCCAATATTTTGTTCTCCACAGGCTAGAGCAAAGCAAGTAGGAAATGTGCCATTACTCTTGCAGTTGAGTTTTTCATCAAGGTTTGTAGGTTAGATGGAACACAGTGATGGTGACTACATAAAACATCATAATTCAAGACTAAACATAGGTAACACTAACCAGGGGTGCGTTTCCCTTACAACAACGTAACTCGATGCTTCACTGCCATAGTACGATGCATCTTGAAGAAATCAACTAGCTAGTCACGACTGTTTCCCGAAACCATATTGTCGCAAAGTGGTCGTTCAACCACGTTGGTTTATGACGTCACGCACGTGGTGGAGTAAATTCTTTTAATGAAACTGTTTGAGATCAAATTAATGCTAGATGTTTTGATGTAAATTACAGACATGGCATCTGAGGACTATTTCTAATTTTTCTCAGTTATTTCGCTTTATTTCCAGATTCAATCATAGGCTCGTTAAGAGCACGTTCGCACATGCGCAGTCTTCAAAAACGTTGCTTTATAATTTCTTGACAAACTCAAAGACGTAAACGACATTTGTATGTATTCTAAACAAAGGACACAGGTTGTACTGAATGTCATCTTGCTTATTTTGCTCAAGATAAGGATTTATTAAGTCCACATGTCATGCAATATAACCACAGCTCGAGAGCTGTCGTTTCAACCACACAACTTTGCGATGCTGTTTGCGAATGTTCGTTGGAACGATTTCGGGAAACACCGACTCGTTGATGCTGATAACGACGGAACTTGCGACCATAGTTTGCTAACGATGCTTTCGGGGAACGCACCCCAGAACGTTTGACACAACTATAAACCCTATTTCTGTAACTACTCCTAACAGTTAAGCCTTCATTTTATGCCAAGACCTACAAGTGCATGAGCCGTTGCACCGCCACTCCCCAAACAAACAGTGAACAAAGGCACAGACAGAACAAAAGTATTAAAGTATTAATCCTTTATAATGTGTATAAAGAACGTTTATTATAAATTAGATAAAATATATTTATGAAAATATATATTAAAAATGAGTTAAAAGTTAAACTAACCTCAAATTTACTTTTCTAAGTATCTTTCTCCTGTCTTCTTTTTCCACACTTGTCTCTTTCACCCACGTGCTGTCTGCCTAATATTCTTCATCCTCTCTTCTCTTGCTTTCTTTCATCTTTTTAAAGTCTTTCTTCGTGCATTCTCTCTTGCTTTGCTTCACATCTGTTTTCTCTCATTACAAGGATTTTTTTCCCCTAAACCCTCAGTCGGGAGATATTTTGTTTGTCTCCTGTTTGTGGAAGATATATTAAGTTTTATCCTCTGCAACTCTCAAACAGTTTATGCTTTTTATGGAATGGAAGCAAGTTTGTTACACAACAATGACACACATGATCTACTTGACTGTGACTGTGGCTAAACGAAACGAAACACTTTTAAGCAGATTTTATCTCGAAAAACATCTCAACATAATTTTCCTTCCTGTTTGAGGGTAAACAAAGAGAGAGATGTCTCTCCATTTTTCATGCTGTTTTTAATCTTTTCATCATGGCTTTTATCATCATCATTATTAATATAACTATTATTATTTTAAACCTTTATTTTCCTTTAAGTTAATTCCTTTAAAATGTTTTTATTTTATTTTATTAATATCAACACAATTGACATCAAAGGTTTTACATCCAATCAAACCAATCAATAATATTTTGGTGCAAATTCATTTGTCACCTAATAGAAACAGCCAAATTAGGCAGATGTCAATATGGATAGGCTGCAATTTATATAGGCATGGATTGCTCTTTTCCTCAACCAAACTATAAAATAAATAAAAGAAAAATGTAACAGAGGCAAGTTAGTAAGAAAAATCCTCCCTGGCTACATATTACTACATAAAACAAAAGTCAAATTGCAATGAGTCAATCAATAATAATAATTGATTTATTCTTGTTGTCATTATGACAAACTGATATCTGGAATAATGTATAGATACTTAAAAGTGGGCACCATTTCAGTTTTACTACCTTTTTTAGAAGAAGATTACTTATCCTAAAATATTTTTAAATTATTATTTTAGCTTCCTCTAGATGAAAGAAATTTTAAATGAGTTAAGTTTGTAATATTAAAAAAGCTATTAGTTCTTTTCTAAGGCAATTTTCAGTTTTCTCTTTGCTCACGGTTATCTTCTCACATCTCCTTCTCTTCATTCTCTCTTGTGTTTTTATTCCCACTAAAGAAATGAGCTGATAGGTAGAGGTGAGGAGAGGAGACGCAGAACAAGGGGTGTGCAATTGAGGGAGAGAGGGGGCAAAGAGATGGAGGAGAAAGGGGGACAGGCGAAGGAGTGAAGAAAGAAAGGAAAGAGAGATAAATCACATTGTCACAGAGTTTCCTGCTGTCTGCAGATGACTGATTAAGTCATTCTCAGAACCACAGCATTGGGGCCCTCAGCATGAGCACCATCTTTCCCCTGCATTCTTATTATCCTCTCCATAATTTACTGCTTATTCGTGTGTGTGTGTGTGTGTGTGTGTGTGTGTGTGTGTGTGTGTGTGTGCGTGTGTGTGTCTGTGTTGTTGTTTTTTTTTCTGTTTTCTGTGCCACACCAATTGATTGCTTCGCCCCTTGGGAAATAAAAGATTATTTCTGAAATTATATTTGCAGTTTACATGGTCGCTGATCAGCTTCCACACTGGAGGAGACTTTTTAAGCCTGTAGTCCAGGGAGAAAACCTAAAAAAAAAAATATTTCACACGAAAAGGTGAAGCTTTGAGGTTGAGCCTTGGCATATTGCCCTTTCTGCACTGGCCTGGCTTTAAAATGAATTGGCAATATAATTCAAACAGCACTAAAAGCTCTACTCTCCTTAACACCTTTCAATGGAGTCATTGGTCATCATCTGAGCTCCACTGGAGAGCAGACAACATTGGTCCTGTGGTCAGCGAAGACATGTCTATAATAGCCTGTCTGGACTGGATGCATCATCACAAAGAGACAAAGCATTTCCGAGTGAGAGATGATGCTTCAAATGCAACGATGGAGAATTAGATTAATGAGGCATCTTTCAATTTAATACATTTACTCAAAAGATTTAAGTTGGTTGTGTCTGTTAGACATTTACAGTCATTTCTTACATAAAAGAAAATGTAAAAACAACTTTAAAAAGTTGCTATATGTGTTAGGATGCACAAATCTAGTAAAAGTCTAATCAAACGTAGCATAAAAGCAAATAAACGAACCACATCAAATTGAAATTCTTTTCTTTTTTTGTATAGCAGATTTCACATTGAAAATCATTCTAAAACAATAGTGCATTACAATCCCCAGTAGCAGGCCAGAGGCGACAGTGGGGGAAAACTCCTTAAAGGGGGGGTACAATGGTGTTTCATGTATTCAGAGTTGTTTACAGTGTTAAAGAGATGGATTCTCATGCTTAACATGGCCAAAGTTTTTTAAAAATATTTTGGACGAATAACGGAGAATTTCTGTGCCGAAAATCATACTTCCGGGTTGGTACAAGTTTCGGCTGTTTTTTTTTCGACCGTGGATCTAATGACGTAGACCAGAGTGGAACTCCTTATATGAGCATTTCTCCCGGAAAAGCTCGCCCGCGCACACGTCGACCAGAGGAGAGCGAGACCGCGCACATCAACGCGCTTCAAACAGGAAATCATCGGCAGCGCTGCATAGTGTCTCCAAAGTGTTTTTTTGGGTGAGGGAAAGCTTACCATGTTCAGCTTCCCAAAGAACCCAGCGTTAGGAACAGTGGATGCAGATTGTTGTGTAGTTGTGTAGACTGTGTTTGTTCCCTGCATTTCGACGATGAATGTTTTATAAACAAAGCCCAGATCGACGGATTCTCTCTATGGCTCTGGCTTCGCCCACACGGCCCGCCTCCAGACGCTCGGTTTTTTCCGGAAAGACTCGGTACAGCCTATCTTTCTTTTATAAATATAATAAAACTAAAGACTTTTTGGAGATATGAAGGATGCAATACTACTCTGTACTCAAGAAAGATTAACAGGAGATTGAGTGAAAATGAGCATTTCACCCCCCCTTTAAGATGCTGCAGCAATGTGATCTCATGAGAGTACGTGTGTATTTTTACGTAAAGTGTAGTTCTAGCACGTACATTTACTTCCGTTTTATACACACAGAAGCGTAAATACTGACGTATTTACAGCACTAAAACGTAAAATATTTACGTATTGACAGCACAAAAACGTAAAATATTTACGTATTGACAGCACAAAAACGTAAATTATTTAACGTTCCGTGAACAACTCTACCGACATACAAATTTGCACGTATTCCTATTTATGCATATTAAAATCGTGGCATTAATGTTTTGACTCTATTGCATTCAATTGTGTTCAATTTTCAAAAATTATCAATTATGTTTTGAGTCGTATTAAATGCAGTTTACTCTTTTAAGAAATAATAACATTTCGCTCTGTTCGTGCCTTCTGCTGCAAACTAGTTTCGGAAGATTTACGTTTAAATGTTGCAGATACATCCATATCATACGTTTCAGCATCTATCCAAACGTACAAAAAGTACGTTTTCTATCTTTGAAAATTATGTATGAATACGTATTAACAATGAGACCAGGCTGGATGGTTATAGGCAGGATGAGGAAGAAATCTTGAAGGATCCAAAACTCAACTGGGACTTTTAAACTACTCATTCTGACACTTTTAAACAAATGTGGATAAGAATACAGCAGGTCATAGAAAACATGTAGGGGCTAGTTCTCACTCCAGTGCATATTTCTCAGTGTAAAAAAGAGCATTCCTACTGTTGCCAGGGAAAAAATGTATGAAGCTGTCACAGTTGGAGCCTGGCATTAAACTTCATTTTATACATAGGCTATTTAATGGATTTTAAGCATAATTAAAACAGTAAAAAAAATTGTAATAATCTTGATAATTCTCATTTTAGTTTGGAGGATAGCATTTATATAAATTTCGACAGTTTTGAATTTGATGTTTGAAATACAAAGTTCTGTCATGAAACTCTAGATGGCGCAGGCGAATAGGTCTATAGAGAGCCTAAGTTCCCTTCCGGTGGACCACCATGGGACCTTATTTCGGAAAAATATTGTATGGTAGTCAATGGCGAGAGACAACAAATATTTTGATCTCGTTTGAATTGTGCCCTGAATTACACATATGATGTTTGTCAATTTAAAAGATACATTTTAAAGTCAAGAAAGTCTGTTGAGGTATAAGACTGAAAATACGTAATTACAAAGACTACAAACCCAAAAGGCGCACATGTGATGTCATACCTTTTCTCTCAATGAATGAAGCTAACTTTACTGAAGCTAACGTCTGTCATTTTTTTCTATAGTCTTACGTTATAATCGTAGCGTTACGCCGTCATGCCTGAGAGTTTTGTACCAGACTGCACACATACGTCATGTTGGTGACGTACATAGTGCGAGACGAGAGATGTAGTTCATTGAGCGATTTTCACATAAAACTAAATGTTACTCTTCTGTTTTATGACAAACTGCGACTTTCTTGACTTTCATAATTATCTTTTAAATTGACAAACATCATATGTGTAATTCAGGGCACAGTTCAGACGGAATAAAAAGATAAGTTGTCTCTCGCCATTGACTACTACCATACATATTTTTTCCAAAATAAGGTCCCATGAGCCGGAAGCGGAGGGGAGGGACTTAGGCTCTCTATAACTCAACCTGCTTGCAATCACATCGTTCACAATAGGGCACAGCTGATTGGTTCCTGCTGTATCAGTAGCCAATGAGCTCACCGCTCAACCTTCAAATACTTGGTTAGAATTTAACAGTGCAGCATGCTTTCAGAAACCCTCCAACTTCCCCAGCTCCACCTGTATACTGTAGATCTGCTGCGGGTAATTCATGCATGTTATATTGTACAGGAGCAGCATGTCTTACTTGCTCACAGCAGCGTGTCATGTATGTATTGGCAGTAGCAAGTCCCGTTCTTGCTCTGCAGCAGCAGCAGCCAACAGCAGCAGTGTAGCAGATCTATTCCACCAAGACCAAATATATTAACGTTGTCATACTCATTACCATGTCAAACATTTGAAGACTTTCCATGACAGAAATAAATATGCCAATTTTTAAGTAAAAAAGCTGTCACTAGAGTGGTACATTTACAAAAGGTACACCTTTGTACCTAAACAATACATATTAGAACCCTTTTAAAGGGGACAGCTTTTGTACCATTTTTTCTGAGGGTGAATGAACAAGAAATTTGGTGATGGACAATGTATCTGTCATCAAGGAGCATGAGTATTAACACACACACACACACACACATAGACAGATACACAATGCCTTTAACTTCAGCTGCTGTGTGTGGCCTGATTGTCTGCCATTCGACTATATACTGCTTTTCAGTGCCAAAACCTTTTCATCTCTTCCATTCACTCATTCTTCATCTCTCTCTTTCATTCTCATGCATTTCTTTTTCTTTCTATTCAAAAGACTAAAAGATGTAGTAATTTCACAGAGATTTGGCTGACCCTGGCAGCCTTTAGAGAGGCAAGAGCCAATGTTCTATGGCGGATATTGAATTTAGACATGTGGAGCTCCACAGACTGTGAGGGGGAAAATAGCTCCCCACATCTCATTAGGCACCGCGATCCGGATCCAAACACTGAGCTGATAGAGCCAGTGAACGCATCAGCACCCTATCACCATGCAACAAAGGGTTTCCTTGATGCCAATACGATTATATTTCACGTTTTTGAGGTATGAGGATCATCTCACGGGGCAAAATGTGAGGACAGAAAAAACGGTTCCATTTAAAAAAAAAAAACCAGAACCAAATGGCTTTACACTGAAATACTCTGACAGAATGTATTCTACGAACGGTTGCTTCTGCATCTGTATACTCGGTGGCCACCAAAGCTTAGAAATCTAAGACAGAATCAAACCTTGATGAAGTATCACACAACAGCACAAAGCAATATTAATGCAATCCACCTAAAAGAACAGTTTCATGTCAATCCTTGGATTGTTCAACTGGTGGAGGTTGATATGGGATTTAGAAAGTAATTAGTAATGCAATACTTTTATCAGTAATGTAGTACATAAATCTAATTACACTGTTAATTAGTAGCTAATGAATTACGTTTTAGAGTAACTTACCCAACACTGCTCACAGCCTCGTTTTCCGCTGCCCTGACTAGTCTATTCAATTTTATTTTTGTAAAACAATATGCTTTTTTATTGTTTTTTTTTTCATTTATTTATTGGAAAAATCATTTTTACAGTGTATTAATGAATGAAATATGTTACCTTATTTTAGGTTTGCTTAGTATTGGAGAATTGTTTTAAATTGATTTATTATTGAAATGATCACATCATTTGGCAATGGATTGCACTTTGGGTTTTTTTTCTTTTCTAAATGGCCTATTTATTCATTAAAAGCCCAAATATGTTAATGGCACTGAAATTAGAATTTAATTCTTGACACTTCCCATCTAAAGTTATGACACTCTCTCTTTATCCTCACAAGGATTTAATAAACTAGATTGTTCTGAAATCTAATTTACATGTAGAGGGGGATCACATTAGAACCCCCCAAAAAAACAAGTGTAGCTTTAAACCTTTTTAATCGCTTTGATTCAGTAAGATTTACTAAGAGTGCTTGTGTGCCTGCTAGTGCAGATTGAACTTGCATCAAGTCAGACATCTGTTTTCAAACAATATGCATTTCACTCTATTATGTCATTTCATAAGAGCCTATATGGCAAACATTGTGTCAATAAATAGGTTTATTGTCCATTTTCAACATGTTTGCTGCTAAGTTTACAGTAGTGTGCTATATATCCATGGTAGAAATAGGCTTAGGAGGACATGTGAATATTGTAACCTGTAATATGAATTGCTTTTGAGTGCGATGTGAAACAGTTTAGGACAGTTCAGTCCACTTACACACACAGCTGTGACTTCAAATGACATGGTTTATTATATTAGCCTCTTTGAAGCTGCTAATGTGTCATTTTGACATGATAATAGCTGGCAGATATGACATTGCTAGAGCAGCTATTAGTTTCATTGTGCCACAGGTATTTGTGTCTAATAACTGTAGTTTATTTGTGGTACACTGTCTGAATGCATTTTTTTGTCCTAACCTATCCATGCAATCATCTCCCTGTCAGCCATTTCTATGCGCACTTGTGATTTAAATACCATTTCGCTGCCAGTTGAATTGAATTGAACGGAAAATCACATTAAGCTTGGTGTCTAGCTTCACACATACATACGCTTTTGAATGTCAGTTTCTTTTCTGGTCAATACTCACTCTGCCACCATCACATCTCACTTACTCCATACTGCAATACATCATGGCAGTTGTCAGGTTAAAAAAAAAAAACTTCTCTTTTTCCACTCTGCTACCCAGCGACATTTGCAAAACGACCAGGCCGAATGGCCCATTCAATAGCATTATTTATTGAGATCAATCAAGTTCATTTAAGCTTCACTCAAAGCCACAAAACTCATTTTACTTTCCATTGGTTCTCTGAATGTCAAAGTGAACAACAACCATGCCGCTCTCTCTGCTGCTTTGCTCATGGTCTAAAAGACTTCGAAAGCGTTAGACGTCGGCATTTAGACAATGATGATGAAGAACGTCAAACAAGCTTTGAAAAGTATAAATATGATCTGTGATTTTAATCTCCTGATGAAACCCTCATAAATGTGCATTGACAGACCCATATTTGTTTTCACTGGTGATTCATTTTGTTGGTAATTTATGAGACTGAGGAATCGTAAAAAAATTATTCTAATTAAGTAATGATTCAGGCTTTTTTATCCATTTGATTTTTGTGTCATGACTATCCAGCAAACTTCTTTTGTATTTTCTTTCAAAGTAACTGAAATATTCCACTTCATCATTTCAGTCCGGCAGAATTAATTCATTTGCAAATGTATTTCCCCTAATTAAATGCTTTATCTCCACTTTCTGCCCCTGACACACATATGTCCTTCTTCCAAGATTCCAGATGGAAGAAGAAAGGCAAGATGTTGACAGCCTTGAGAAGGCAGTAGCATTCATTTTTTAAAGACACACGCTCAGTTCACTCTGTTATTTTGAACATAAACAGTTAAGAAGAGATACAAAAACGCCTATGACAGCTTAGTAACCATGAACTCAAAATGGGCCATTCTTAGTTGTTTTAAGGAATATTGCAGTGTTTATTTATTTTTTTTTATTCATGTGCCTTTATATTATTTAATCAAGCATGTGTTTACTGGTGTGAGGGCAGGACAACGTCACTCATAGATCACAGCAATAGCGAACCACAAACCTCCAATCAATTCGTGATGGAAAAACTCAAGTTCTGCCCTACGTTTTTTTCTTGTTTGTGAAGTCGTTTCACTCTAATACAGTTGTAATCAAAATTATTCAACCCCCATTGCAAATCAGATTTGTTGGCAATATTTACAGACTTTCAGCTGTTTGCAATGAACAAATCAAACAAAAGTAATTGAAATAGCTCAACAAAGCAAATGTGTCAAGTGGTTTCCCCAAATTCAACTGAAAACTTTTAATGACTTCTGTTCTGCAGTCTTGAATCATTTTGATTACATCTGTATATGTACATGTATATGGCGTCAAAGTGCTTATTCAAAATGCAAGTCTTATTCAGAGAGAACGTGAGAGTATACAGCCTAAGATTTCACTGCTAACAATTTGCAATTGCGTTTTGCATCATACAAAGATACTATACCATGGAGCCTCTAAAGTGACTTTCGCAGAAAAGAACAGAGACGTCCGAGTGCACACAACAAAACTTGCAAAAGCTTGCAAAAAGTTATTTTTCTTTCTGAAAAAGTCACTTTAGGGGCCACTATTAATGAACTGTTTTGGCATTGACCAAGCTGTATGGAAGCCAATTTCCACATCAGAGTAATAGGGGCTTCCATAAGCTGATGTTCACCAGCAACACAATCTTTTGCTGGATACGCTAGCTAAGAAGCCTGGTAGGAACAACAAGCATGCCAGCATCCAAAACACAACATATGCTTGCAGCTTGTGTCCAGCAGGCTTCTTTTCTTTCTTTTTTTTTTCAGCAGTTAATGTACTTCATTTTGCACATTTTTCAGTTCAAAATACCTCTGAGGCTCCTCTTTATAGAACAAAATTCAACTGTAATCTGACACAGGGACAATCCTTTCAGCAACAAAAGTGAGAAACACAGCCCCTGAACATTGCTGCACACAGGTGCAAAAGAAAATGACAAATATGTCCTTGTTCATGCCCTTGTAGAGTCCAGAATGCCAAATCCCCACACTAATTACATGTCAAACTATAAGACTGACAACTCTATTAGCCAGTTTTTGTATAGCCAGAGAGTGTATGGAGTTGTCTTGTACAGATGAATGGGCTGATTATAAATGCTTGTCACATATATATGCATGATTCAAGCCTTGTGCTTTCTTTGAAATTTCTTAGGAGCCACACATAGTAAAAATATGCTTATTAAAATAGCACCTGTCAATGTGCCCGTTCTCATCCCAAGGCGTCATATACTGACGCTTTTGACATTTCGTCTACATCGAACGCACATGGCACCCTTTAGCGTCAAGATGAGACGCAGATAGATATGGGCCAGAAGGCGCCTCCTAGCGGTCTAACCCTAACCCTACCCCAGACCTAAACCTACCCATAACCGAACAAAGCTCTGTGCGTGTCATATTGACGCTAAAGGGTGCCATGTGCGTTCGATTGTAGACGAAATGTCAAAAGCATCAGTATATGACGCCCTAGGATGAGAATGCGTTGGTTTTCACGGTGACCATGGAAGCACTGGCGTTTTCTTTATAGCCTACTCATAGCATGTTTGGGTTTAATGTTCTTTATGGTTTCTTTGTTTGGTGTATTGGGATGAATAATTTTCAGGGTGTAGAAAGTATCGCATTACTGTTTGTAACATTTTACTTTTTATGTGTTCAGAGGCATTGCCAATACCTTAGAGCAAAGAACCAAACGGTTACTGCAGAGAGCTACACAAACACCAATTTAAACAGGGTTTTAATTAGGCTTCTCTTTATTCAACCTCTTCATTCCAATTATATTCCTTGAGGGATACCATTAAATTTACTTTTAATGTGTGTGTTTAAAAGAGCAACGCTAAGTAAATCTTTTATGAACAGCACTGCACTAGTCTGCCTGAGAAGGAGATAGTGACAGATTTGAGTAAAACAGATATTTGAAAAGTTCAACTGTGAAACATTCATTACCCTATCACATATTATAATCACAGTTATTAGTATTACTAAGAGGCTTTCATAACTACTGATTTCATCTTAAAATAATGTGTAAAAATAATGGCAAACTGAAATGAGAACGAATCCTAAGAGCTTTCATTTGGCCTGAGGACACTGAGGACATTGAAATCTATCAACCCTCAAAAAACCCAATCAGCATTCATGAAGACAGTTCAAACAATGGCGATAACCAAGAACATTAAAATTTTAACACAGTAATTGAAAGAGGAAAAGCAACAACACGACCGTAGAATCTGATGTTCTGTAGAGCCAGGCTCAAAGGCACTGACATAAAAACAAGAACATACAGTATTTCCAAGACTTTCCATTTTCCTCATCAGTTAAAACATTTTCATCAATTGTTTGCACAAGGCTACTGAAGAGGACTAAGTAAAATACAATGCACAGAAAATACCAACTTTTTCATTTCAGACTATTTTGTTAAGTAGGATGGAATTTAGCAAAAGATTTAATGAAATGCATCCACTTGAGTAAATAAATGCTTAATTCCATTTGTTATGGAAAAATGCCCCATAAAATGACAATGGAAAAATGTTAAGAAACAAATCTGAAATTAAAGGTATTTAGTGAAGGGGGCGGATTCTGGAATCCACTGCTGCTTCAATGTCTAATGAGTGACCAATATAATCAAGGTATCAATCAATATTTTTCCTTCTAAATATCAAACTTGAATGACTTCTCTAAGCTTATGAGATTTTACTTGGTTATAGAAGTTGCCAGTGTGATTACTGAAATGTTCTTTTCATGTATTCTCTAATGTCTGTATTTGATATCTGAGAGGTGACTGAGGGTCTGGCCCATGCCACAAATGCAGTAATAGTGCTTGCTTATTTAACCCGGCTTCCAAGGAAGAAATATGGACTTGTTTTGTTTGAGAAAGGTCTTCAGCATGTGTTTAAAACATATATCTGTTCTTCTAGCTCACCATGACAACTATAGGTCACAAGGGTCATTGAAATCCATAGTTTAAGTGACCATTTCTTAGTTAAAGTCTTTACTGTGTTAGATTAAAGTGTCCTCTCATTGAGAGAAAGAACATGCTATCTGGATGTTTTGGGAAGAGTCTCCTGTTAATCGTTAGAGGCCGACCAAATCCAACCTTGAAGAAGCTGTGTGTCTGTGTGTGTGTTAGTAATCTTGGTTACAGGGTTAAGGAACAAGTGGCATTATTGGAGATGGACTGACTTGTTTTCTTCGACATGTTGGCGAGTAGAAACACAGATCTGCGACCTGGAAGGTCACGACGTGCCTAAATCCAGGGTCTGAGTGTCAGCCACATAATCAATGGAGATATGCTTCAGTCTATCTGTCCATGTGTGGAAAATGTGTGTTAATCTATTTCTTAGCCAATCAGAATCATTCATCCTGAAGCAATGACGTAGCTTAGACCTTGGTGTAGGGTATAATTGCTGTGATCTTTGTAACTGTAAGAGGGGCGGCCTACGAACTCCTTGTGAGTCTTGAAGACTTCTGCCTGATGAAACTGCAAACTATCTTCAGTAAAACTTTTCATTTATTTATTATAATTCAGGCTTTTGTCTTAAATTGGCTGCACTTCTAACTCCTGGTCTTAATTTATCATATCTGGTCCTCGTTAACTGTAAATTCTTTATAACTGTAAATTATAAAACATATTTCATTTGCTATTGGAGGCCAATTTTGCTTCTAGAAAATGGCCATTAAAATACATCAATGACAAATGTAATTTACTGTATATGTCATTTAAAATGTTTTTATATATATATTTAATTATGGATGCTTTCTAAAAAGTGAATAAAAGTTCCGAAATATTGGATAGAGTCAAATATTTCTATAAAAAATAATTCCCCCTCTAGTAATACCAACTATGTTGCCAAATGAAAACACACTGACAAATTTGTTACTGACTCTCCTACAGGGCCAACCAACTAATTTCCTTGTTTCTTCAGCCCTGCTGGCGTTAATAGATATTTACTGTGAGCTGATGAGTGACCAATCAGTGTTTCATTGATTAGAGGTGCTGAGAAGACATGTGAAGATCTGATAATGAGACAGCCAGACAGAAAAAATACTGTTTGTTTGAGACAGAATAACACTGGAAATACGTAAGCATTGCGACACACAAGTCTATTAGTACTCCTGTATATTAACATTTCAAGTTAATAAATTAAACAAAAAAAGAAAGAGTTTTCGCTCTATTTTTCATTTAGCAGGTATTGGATTTTAATTTTAAGGAAGATTTACGATTAGGTTTTCTAATCCTTTTGGGAGCTGCCATGATTAGCTTGGTAATTAACTCTTTGATGCAGTTTCCGCCTTGAGATAGCACTACTGCCTGCTTAATACACTTTGTCGATTTAGTTATCCGTTGTTGTGATGACACCCGCGTCGTAATCCTTTAATCCTTAAAATATTCATTCTTCCCCCAGTTCTAATTAAACACTAATATTTGGATTAATTGGAGGTTGTCTGGGTCTCTGCGGAGATTAAAAAGGAGCTGTGTGGGGCCTGAAGCTGAACATGTGCGGTCGCACTATATATTTTATAATAGTTCAGCGGCTGCAAAAATTATTCAATTGCGGGTTCTACGGACTGTGGTGTGTTTTCTGGTGACTTTATTCCCATAGGGATTGGTCATTGTCCTGTAATGCACTTGATGGTTGTTGAATGGAAAATAACACATTACATTAAGAATATCGAGTTTACTAGAGAGAAAATGTTATTTTGAAGTCTTATTTTCATATTCTGTCTTGGAGAGATACAGACATACAATTTCATGCTGTCACAAAATGTGAAAGGTGAGAGATGTTTATTGTATCTGTCAATTTCAACTTACCATTGGATTCCGATTTCCGTCAAATATGCATTGGCTCGGAATGAGAGCATAAAACAAATATGACACATTCTACATTCATAAGAAGGGCCACTGTCATCAACTGTCAAAGCAGAATATACAATTTACTGCAAAAACATCCTTCAGTGCATATTCCTTTATATTTTCATTGAAGCGTGTGTGTGTGTGTGTGTGTGTGTGTGTGTGTGTGTTGAGTTTGGACACTTTGTCTAGGCTGAATATTCAGCTCGTTCCTGATGTAATTTAAAGGCTGTTACATCCAAACAAATGGAAAATACATTGAGTATTGTGGTGCATGGCTTTATAAATAGAGAGACAGATGGCTACACCATTCCCTGTCTGTAAAAACAAATCTCCAATAAGCAGAAAACATTACAGTCATAACACCGCCACACTGTCTATGGATTAAAATGGGCTTGGTTGTGTATGTGCCTTTATTTAAAATTGTCTATGGTACGTTGCATTGTAATTTGACATCTAACATTTTGCGAGAAATTGGTCAATTTTGTCTATATCGAGCTTGGCTTGTGATGGATGACTGGTTGATAACAATTGGTTTCAAAACTGCACTGACCACACACATGAAAGAATCAGTGGGTGTTTTTTTTTATTTGTTGAGGTATATCTGTGACAAAGATTCTCCAGAAGGCTGGAGTCAAACCAAAGACTTGTCAGTAAAGTTCTCCGAGCATCAGCTCTCCTGCACTCCTCACCTGCTGCTACTGGTTACTTAGAAGAGCTTTCCTGTGGAGAGGAGCTGCAATGTTTGACACAGTTTCATTTCAGAATGCAACACGGAACACAAACAGTATTAAAAATCCTGCATGTTGGAGGTTTTTCTCATACTCAGAAATGTTGCTGAAAGCTTTCAAATTTGGCCTCAAACATCTTTTACATGTCAGCAGACATTACTCGTGTCAGTTAAATATAGCTTATAATTCAAGTCGGATTCAACTAGAAGTAAGACTGCTGTTACAATTATAATGCTGTATTCCATAATGTGATAAATAAAACAGGATATGATAAAACTCTAATGTACATATATGTACACAAGTCAATTCTCTAGACATGGTAAGATTATGAAGGATGTGCATTAATAGATGGAACTATATGCAAACACACACCAAGCGAAACAAACAAGCTGATTTGGAAAAGTTATTTAAACTTCAAAACACTCATATTTGATTGGCTAGCAGGTGGTGACAAGTCACTGTCTGCATCTGAATATGCATACTTCCCTACTATATAGGCAAAAAGAAGAAGCAATTTAATACTTCAGGCAAGATTCTAAAGTATCCAATAGGCATTTTGAGATGATTTGTAAACAGCAGTGAAACAACACAACTGACGCTGGTAGGTCACATTACGAATGTAGAATGTTCAGATTATATTAATACCACACATATTCATACTATATAGAACGCACATTTGAACAGTTTCTTGAACAATTTCACTTCCTGACAGTTCTCTATGCTATCTAAATAAAGGCACACAAAAAAACATGATGAAAAAAAAAGTCATGAAGTAATTATTCAAAAAAGTTCCTACTCAGTGTACCATTTTGGGTAACACTTTAGAACAATGGTCCGTCATTAATAAGTAACTATGCATGAAGTAATGCAGGACAAACGAGTGGTACTACATTAACACTTCAGCTACTACTAATAACTAATATGGAAACAAGCGTAACTATTTAGTAAATTATATCAAATAGCCTTCTGAGATATAGTTCCTTATTAAGTAATCAATAATTACTGAATGAGATTGGACTCATAACTATTACAAATTATAAAGCATTACTAATTAATTACTAATCACACCACTCAAGTATCCTAATTACTGATTAGTTAAGCTTGTTTCCATATTATTAGTTAAAAGTAGTAGCTGAAGTGTACTACTCATTTGTACTGCATTACTTCCTGCATAGTTACCAATTATTGATGGACCATTATTCTAAAGTGTTACCCCATTTTTTACGCAGCCACTGTGTTTATGAGTGAGTCATTGAATAATTCACTCAACCGATTTATTCTACGAGACACGTGGAGCATTTATTACATACAAATTTTGCTTTGATTTTAATTTATAAATATATCAATTGGCAGATGTAAAATTGAAAAATTAAGTGGCAAAATTTTTTAAAATGTAGATTGCTTAATATTACCTTCTTGTTTGTTGAACTGTTTTGTTGTAGCTATACAAGTAATATCCCACTCAGCAACACTTAGTGTTGATTGTTATTGAAAATGTCTGAAACTGCTAAATTCTGAGTTACATTACAATTATCCCTCCCCTTTCTATAGTTTCCAAACAGAACGTCACATTTCTGCCCCCTTTATTTCACTAGTTTCTTTCATCTATTCAGCCCTTTGTGCTGCCATTTTTAAGGAGACAAGAAAACTCTTGGTTCAAACCCCACTAAACGTCCTTAATACCAGCGTCATGACTAATGCTAAAAATCTCTTATTTCTTACTGTCTCTCAGCTCTTCTCTTCCCAATTCCTCCCACCAAGTCTTTACAGGATTAGTGTTCTCTGTTCAAGCAGCCTGACACTTGCTGAGCAATTTCCTGAATCTCTGTTTTGAGAATGTTCTAGAAAGTTCACAGCGCTGACTACAGGATTACACACAGACCCGTTCCAGCCAGGAGGAAGCGCACAGGTAAGCCATTCATGAGCACCACTGCACTGACAGTGTAAATGTCTCTGGAAAACAGGTGCATTATTTTTAGCAGCATGAATATTTTAAAAAGGTTTCAAAAGATGTAAAACAAAAGGTTTGTCAAGCACTACAGCTGTGCTTTATATCTTTATAAATGATTTAATTCTTAAGCTGTTCCTTCAATGACAATGGCAAACTTTGGTCTCTGCAATGACAGTAAAAGTTACCGCCTAATGCACATATTTACTGCAGGAATTACCCTTATGAAGAGATTTAATGCAAATGAAGCTAGGGAATAGTACTCCCTCTACTGAGTGAAATGACCCATGTAGCAATTATTTTTATTTTAACTGCAAGGTCAAACCTTTCTGAACATTTAAAACTGTCATTAAATAACATAAGTTACATCACTCAGTTCTCCCCTCATTTCTCAGAAACATATGGCTCTATTTTCAAAAGATGAATGACAGAACAACCTCCTTTTATCATAAAGTCGCATGCCTTCTAAAACTGTCATAACATATCCCCCTAACAATCAATCCAATATATATATCCAAAAGGGATGAATACCATATCTGAGTTTTTAAAAAGAAGGCCGCGGCAACTCATTTTATAGGCCATTTTGCACACGAGCAATAAATTAGCCACATTTATAATGCTGAGTTTCATTCACACAATTGTGTCTCCAATACAATGGCATCATGTTCTGAATAACTGCATGAAAAATATGATGCACATGAGGCCACCCAGACATTTTTTTTTCTTTCTGTCGAACGCTTTATTTCAGAGAATGATTGCAGATTGTAATTTTTTTTTATTTGAAATAATATTCTTGTGGATTTATATATGATTTATGGCATCATTAACTGCTATAAATATTTAAGTTTCTTTACTGGAGGCAGCAGACAGTATCCTTTATACTCGTATGTGTCTTGAATTCCATAGCAAATAAAACAGATTTCAACAGATATAGACACAATGTGTTTCATTCACATTCAGAGCAGATGCAAGATTATTTTAAGCATACATTTTTTGCAATACACTGATATGAGTAGGCAGAATAATATGCAATTTTATTAAAAGAGAGTACATGAAAGCCACACATCGATCAAGCGATGGAAGAACTTACACTAAAGTACTATAGAGTTTGATTAGAAGAACATCCTTTGACTTAATAATCATTTTAAAAGATACAGGAAGCATTTTCTCCACCTAGGACATTGACTTCATGACCACTTAGTTCCGCCATACATGATTATGGTATTAAACATGCCCTACCCTCTCATGGCTTTCCCATCTTAAACAATCCCTCCTAATTCCAGTCCCCTGTAAAAGAAGCCTCAATTAATTATACAGTTTTAGTTGGCCTGAGTAAAGATGAGAACATGAATTATTCATGTGTAATTTCACTGTGTGTGAGTGTGAGGGAGAGAATGGATACATTTTGAAGAGCCAACTCATCGTAAGACCAACTCCGTCATCTATCGAGGCTTCATTCAGCTTCATTCTGTAACCTCGCTTTGTTCCCCTTTCACAACTTCATCCTCTTCCTTGACATTTCTCAGCTTTGCCCTTTTCAGTTTCTCCATTTTTCAAACTTCTCCTTGTCATCGTTTCTGTTACCTCTCTGTTCACCCTTTAGCATGAGACTATCTCTGTAACTAGTCCTTTTGTTTTATTAGATACATTGTGATTAAAAGAAAATTAGGTCATTCCAAGGCCAGCCCAGTTACAGTACAGAAAATGCTCCAACTTATGGTCTTTGCTGTGATTAATAGAATCGTTTACCCAAAAATGAAAATGCTGGCATTATTTATTTATGTCATTTTAAACATCTATGCTGATATTTTCTCTTTGGAATACAAAAGGTGAAATAAAATAATAAAGAAACGCCATAAAATGAGTTCACAGTCCTTGAGCAAAAAATATACCTCAGAGCGAAAATAGCCACTTCAGGGAGTTTAGATGACAAAAAATAAAAACAACTCACATTGACTGTACTGTATCTGTTCGGGTGAAAATGAGTCAAAAACAAACATCCTTTCAGTGGTGAATGATGAACTGCAGTATAAAAGCCTTTGGCTGTAAGAGGTGTTGTTGTCTAAAATCTGCCTCATCTGATGACATTCACTTCATCTGCAGAAACAAGAGCCTTGCAGTGATTAAAGTGTCATTGTTAGAAACAGTAACTTGCATTAGCATTGCTTTCTCTTGCCGGGCTTCCCCTTGGATGTTGTTTGTCATTTATTTATTTGTTTGGCAGTTTGTTTGTTTGTTTGTTTTTTAAAAAAATGTTGTGTTGAGGCATCTCATTTGCATATTCCTCCTGAATGTGTGCCACTTTGCTCAAAGCAATGCGTTGTGCAAATGGATCAAATTTTAATATTCTTGACACCAAGGGGTCCATGCATTATGAGAGTAAAGATATGGCATCGGATTTCCAGATGAATACATTTCCACATTTCTACATTTTTTAAAAACAGAACCTAGTGCCCTCTACATATTTCAGATATATATTGCACGCTTGAAAAATTTGAAATAGAAATGTCACCATATAATGTTTCATTGTAAAAAGAATACATTGCAAAACATTACTTTTGCACAAGTCTTTGTGACATATAAATGCAATAAACATGATATGATACTATAAAATATGATTGAAAATTGGAGAAAGTACACTCTGAAAATAATAACAATAATAACTTGTTTTAAGGATGTTTTGATACTGAAAAACAAAACCATTGATTATGAAAATGATTTCCACAACTTTGTCACTTCCCTCTCTAAAATTCACACCTCATACTGCTGTTGTCCATCTCCAAGCTGTCGACTCAAAGAAGACTTCATTTTCTTCACTGTCATCAAATTCATCTTCCTCTCCTCGTCCCAGTCTGGTGTTTGCTCTGTCTTCCTCCTCCTCCAGCTGCACCTGCATGTCCATGTCATCACACCCTCTGTTTGCTGCAATCATCTCCTGTATCTTTTCCAGCAGCTCTCTGACCTGGTGGCTCTCACCCCTGGCTTTATTATTAAAAACATGATACCTGTGTCCACATCTGTTAACAAGCCACTGCAGGGCCGTCCCTTCACATTCAATGTGCTGCTCAATGGCTCTGTCTCCAAGCAGGTCTCCAAAAGTGAACAGAACTATACTGTGATCCCAAACCGTGGAGCCCAAAAGCCTCAAATGGTCCTCCGTCGCCTTCCGCTCCTGCTCTTTAAAGGAACAGTCGACGCGAACGACCAAAATGAAAGCTACCGGACCAGAAGTGGATAGAGATACACTCTGCGTGATTTCATCTTTATTCAGTTCAGGAGTTTGTTCTATGGGCAGATGTTTCCACCAGCCAGGGGTGTCTATGATGTTGACCTGCTGTCCTCCAACCTGTCCATGTCTCTGAACACACCGGGCTGTTCTTCTTGATCCAAACACCTGCTGGCCGAGGATAGTGTTCCCTGTTGAACTCTTCCCAGCTTCTCCGTAACCCAGAAGCACAAGACACAATTCTGAGAAATTCTTTCCAATATCTAGAAAAAGACATGGAAATCAACTGATTACGAATTGATCTTCAATAAAAGCAATAAAATGGTTGTGTTGATGTTTTGATGTTTGACCATTCATGGCTATTTTCTTGCTCTAATAGACATTGAGCTGTGGTGCTCATGTGAGTGATATGGGTTTGAACTCGGCCTGCAACATTTACCCAGTCCAATTCCTCTTCTTGTTCCCTAATAATTTCCTGTCACTTCATGTCTCTCCAATACAAGATTCAAAAATAATAAAGTAAAAAATTTTGTTTTGATAACAAATATTTGCTTGAGGAATATGATTGTAATGTCAAGTGTTTTGTAAAATGAGTTTTTCCCCAACAAGATTTGGCTCTGTGCTAATATAAACAAAATTATATACATTACGTAAAGCTCATTATCAAATATCACATTCTCAAAACAAGCACTCAGACTGAACTCAAAAAGCTTCTGCAGAATAAATAATGCATCTCGAATGACACAGCGCTTCTTTTATGCACACTGAACTCCGAGACAAGGTGACGCCAAAAACATTCTCATCACAATTAAACATGTTTTTTCAAAGATAAACTGAGACCATAAAAAAGCCACAAAAGAAACTCAATTTGCAATTTGAACTCTGTAAACCTCCTCCTCCACCACCACCACCACAATATTTTATGTACTGAAATACTTTCAACCTGAGTAGCTCTTATCTTCCTCTGAATCCTCCCTTTGTCTTTTTCCTTTTTCAGATGTATTTTGCTGTCAGTCGTGCAGAAAGATGCATGTGCTAGATGTACCTAAAGGTGTGTGTAGAGTTTCGCAAATGCAGTGGAAACATCAACAATGTGTTTATGCAATAAAAATGTTTATAGTCGTTTAATTTTTTCCCCTTTCATTTTACTTTTCTCCCTTATCTTTTTTTGTTTGTTTGTATTGTGCAGCACTTTAGGTCAGTTTCTGTTGCTTTTAAATGTACTGCTCTATATAGTAAACTTGAAGCATTCAGTAAAATCAAATGATCAAAAGTATTCCCTAATCAAAAGTATTCCCTGTATAAAATTTGTTAAGAAGTATGACTGCGAACAAATTCCTGATGCGAGATTTTATTTTCTATTTGTAAACAATCACAATGTAATGATAACTGTAACTGCCATTTTATTAATTTTCTAATGTTCATTTATAATAATAAAAAATGACCATTTGCTATTTATTAATATTATTGTTATTAGCTAATTATTATATATGTTGGTTTGGGAATGTTCTGTATTTTGTGTGGATCCTTTGAATAGTATAACAAAATTCAAAAACTGGATTTTGTTATTTATTTAATTACCACTTATTCTGAACAATTCATCTGTACGGAGCCCCTAAAGAGACGTGGTGGAGGAAAAAAATTGGGATAATAATAATAATTTTATTATTTTCATAATAAAAAAATTATAATTTTGCGTTCCCTCGCAAAACTTTTCGCAAAGATATTTGTGTTCCCACCAGAAAAAGTTTTGCAAGGGAACGCAAAAGATTAAAAAAATAATTCTCCCATCCCAAACATTTTCCACCACCACGTCCCTTTAGGGGCTCCGTGCATCTGTGCATGTTATTTAAAAAAATATATTCTTTTTTTTTTTTTTTTTTATAGAAAATATGACTTATTTTTTCCATTGCAATGACTTAGTCTTCATAGGCTATTTGTTGATGATGTATGAGCTATTTTGACTCATTGAATATTGTGTTTTACTCTGAAATGTAACGTTTTGAGAACTTCATGTTGACTTTAACAACATGCATTCAAAAGTGCAAAACCAGTATCTTACCCTTCATTGCAGTCTTCTTCTTCCTCAGCTGTCTTTGTTTCTTTACTAGTGCTTTTGCTTTCTTTTCTGCTGCTTTCCATTTCTGCTTCACTTCCTTTAGAGTCTTAGGGTCAATTTCATAATAATGGCCCCTATTTTGTGCCACCATCTTTTCTATCTTCTCCAGCAGGTTTGTGACCTGATTGCCGTCATCCCAGTTCTCATTGTTAAGGACATGATATCTGTTCCCACATTTCTCAATTAGCCAATGTAGAGCCTCCCCTTCGCTTTCAATAAACTCCTCTACAGTCATGTCCCCCAGACAATCTCCATGGGTGAACAGCACTACAGTATGAGCCCACACTCTCTCTCCAAGAAGCTCCATGTGCTCCACCACTGATTCCTTCTCTTCTGGTGTGAATGACATGTCTACACGTAGGGTCAGCAGAAGCACGTGTGGTCCTGGTGGACATAGAGACACACTGAATAAAAGTTCCTCTTTTTCCAGTTCAGGAGTGTCAATCACAGGGAGAGACTTCCACCATCCTGGGGTGTCCACTATAGTCACATTTCTCCCGTTCACATCGCCTTGTCTTCTCGCACAAGTGGTGGTTCTCTTAGAGATGAACGACGCCATACTCAAAATGGTGTTTCCAGCTGAACTCTTCCCAGCTCTTCGGAAACCTAACACTATCATCCTCATCTTAGAAATGTGGATGTGCTTGTGATCTGGTTAAAAAACAAGAACAATTAACCACAAATATCAACATTTTCTGTGTAAACTGAGATTAAAGGGATAGTTCACCCAAAAATTATAATTCTGTTATCATTTACTCATTCCTCATTCTCCCGACAAAAGGAGAATTTTACCATTCACTGTAGCTCTCAAATCAAATATGGTGTCATTAGACAAGTTGCATCAAAATATGTCAATAGAAGTGAGAATAAAAAGATATTGATCTTTATTTCCTTTTTTTTGTATCACATAATATATGCAGAATTTGAAAACTACACACAAAGTTTGAGTACTGTAATTTGAATCATTTGACTTCAGACACACAAATCACATTGAACATTTTCAAGATGATGTGTTTTTGTAATTTTTGATTCACTTTCATTAAATGGGGGAAAAAGCAACCAGGATACTCTTTAAAATGTATCCTTTTGTGTTGCATGGTGGGGAAAAAAATCACACAGATTTGGCACAACATGAGGATGAGTAAATAATGACAGAATTGTATTTTTTGAGAGAATTGTCCCTTTATAAATGGTCCGGATTCATGAAAATTTCTGTTTAACTGCTTATTTTCTAACTTAAAAAAAAAGTTAAGAATATTTTGTATTGCCAAAAACCTTTCTTAAGAATTTTCTTTTTCTCAATTTTCGTGAGAAATTTTCAAGAATTGAACTTAGGAAGATGAAAATTCTGTCATTATTTACTCACAAACTGTATTCTTGTCACTTCATAACATTAGATTTGAACCACTTTAAATATGTCTTTACTACCTTTCTGGGCCTTGAAAGTTGCAATGACGTTGCTGTCTATGGAGGGATCAGAAAGCTGAGCTTACGGGTCTTACGGGTTAAGGGTGAGTGATTATTAATGACAGAAATTAAATTTTTGGGTGAACTAACCCTTTAAGAAATGTTTTAACTTTCTTTTCGGGAATCTGGCTCCTGGTTCTTACCCTGCCGTACAAGCGGAGTCCCCCATTGTTCTTGTGCCATCTTCCTCCTCTGGTTTGCTCTCATGTATCTCCTCGTCATCATTCCTTCTACCTCATGCAACCTGCCCATTTCAAAATGACAGCTGCCGTTTCCCACGACCATCGCGTCTATTTTCTCCAGAAGCCCGGCAAGCTGCGTGCCAGTAGCTCTCTCAGTGTTAAGAACGTGATATCTGTGTCCACATTTCTCCACTAGCCAGAGCAGAAGAGACTCCCCTTCACTTCCAATGTGCTTTCCTAGAGCTTGTTCCTGTAGCTGGTCTCTATACGTGAACACAACTATAGTGTGATTCCAGACTCTCTCGCTCAGAAGCTCCAGGTGTTCCTGCGCCGACCTCCTGTGTTTTTCTTTGAATAAAGCGTCGACACGTATGACCAGCAGAACCGCATGGGGCCCAGGAGGACAATGAGCCACGCTAAGCACAATCTCTTGTTTCTGAAATTCAGGGGTTTCTTTTACAAGGTAGTTCTTCCACCAGCCTGGCGTATCAACTACAATGACCTGCCTTCCGGCAAAATCTCCATACATCTTCACACACTGGGCCGTTCTCCTTAGATGAGGCTCTGCATGACCTGTTATTAGGTTTGCCAAAGAGGTTTTCCCTGCTGCTCTGTTTCCCAATAGCACAATCCTCAAATCAAAGAGAAACTGGACTCCTGCCAATAAAAAACAATGCCTTCCTAATATCAAAAACATGATTTCTTGTTACATGCTGTCTATGGATAGAGATCGATTGTACTTAGATTTGAACCTTTCTTAAATATGAAATCAGAAAAGCACCAAGAATTTAAATATGTGAATCAGGGAACTTACCAAAGTCACTTGCTTCAGATGTAGCCATTGCTGCACTTTCTTATTCATTACCCTCCCTAAAATATTTAGAAATAATGTCACTTTTGGTTTGAATTAGATACCGCACCATTTAAATGATACAAGAAGGTTAATAAAATGACTTCTGTCTTCAACTTTGTATTAATGTGTTTTTGTGGCACCAAGATCAAGCTAATGGATTAGGCTTTTAAAATGACAAGATTACCACCCCATACATTTACAGCACTTTTCAACAAGCTTTTAGAAGCCATTAGCTATCTGTGAAAAAATGAATAAGTGAGGTGAAAGGAAAAAGGGTTTTACCTTTGTTCTCATCACAGCAGAAGAGCTGACAGTGAAATGAAGAATATTATTCTTGTGTGCACAACAAATATGAACAAAACTGGTTAGTCTGGCTGAACAAGTGACTCAAGACTTTTATGGATTCTTATCGGAAGGGGCTGTTTTTCCATTACATTGAACAATTTAGGTCTATATATTAAAATCCCATTGTACATATCCATCCTGCCTATTGTAATGCATTTGTGATCATAATGGCCATTATTTGGATTATTTGATTAGTGACATGGAAATAGAGTAGAATCTTAAATTAATATTACGTGTCTTTTTGTTTTACATTTTGAGCCATAGATTTTCAATTAAATATGAAATTTAAAATATCTAGTGTTACCACATTGAAAACCTAGAATTCAAAATGTTTTGTGAAAGGATTTTGAAAACATTTGAAATGATTTTAAAGAAACATTAATACAGTGAACATAGATTCACATATTTGCGCATTTGTTATGCTCATTTAGATGGATCCATCTAAGCCTAATGTATATATCCATCCTGGCCATTGTAATGAATTTCTGATGGCCACACATACAGTATGTACAGTGTGAACAGTGGGGTGCAAAAGTCTGAGTGAATTATTTTGATAATTTGATTAGTGACATGGAAATAGAGTAGAATCTTAAATGTATCATTTATTTTCTTAAATGTATCTTAAGTGTCTTTTTGTTTTAAATGTTTCAAAATTCAACAAAACTACACTGTACATTTTGAATCTGGTGTCACCACCACAGGATTGGGAATTTAAAAAATATATATATATTTAAAGTTATTGTACACATTTTAAAGAAACGAATATATGAATACAATGAATATATTTTCATATATGATAATGTGTATTATAAAATCACACACACACACACACCACTTTTATTAGGTACACCTTGTTAATACCAGGTTAGATACACTTTTGCCTTCAGAACTACCTTAATGCTTTGTGGCTTCCAAAGGTGCTCTATTGGATTGAGATCTGGTGAGGCCATTTGAGTAAAGTGAACTCACTGTCATGTTCAAGAAACCAGTTTGAGATGATTTGAGCTTTGCGACATGGCAGGTTATCCTGCTGGAAGTAGCCATCGGAAGATTGGTATGGTCACTGTGGTCATATAGGGATAGACATGGACAGCAACAATACTCAGGTAGGCTGTGGCGTTTAAACGATGCTCAAATGGTACCAAAGGGGCCCAAAGTGTGCCAAAAAAATACCCCCACACCATTAAACCACCACCACCAGCCTGAACAGTTGATACAAGGCAAGATGGAGCCATGCTTTCATGTTGTTTACACCAAATTCCGACCCTATCTGAATGTCGCGGCAGAAATCAAGACTTATCAGACCAGGCAATGTTTTTCCAATCTTCTATTGTCCAATTTTGGCGTGCCTGTGTGAATAGCCTCAGTGACCTGTTCTTAGCTGACAGGAGTAGCACTGGTGTGTCTTCTGTTGCTGTAGCCCATCTGCTTCAAGGCTCGATGTGTTGTGCGTTCAGAGATGCTCTTCTGCAGACCTCGGTTGTAATGCGTGGTTATTTGAGTTTCTGTTGCCTTTCTATCAGCTCGAACCAGCCTGGCCATTCTCCTCTGACCTCTGGCATCAACAAAGCATTTTTGCCCACAGAACTGCCGCTCAATGGATATTTTCACTCACTCTTTTTCAGACCTTTCTCGGTAAACCCTAGATATGGTTGTGCGTTAAAATCCTAGTAGATCAGCAGTTTCTGAAATACTGCTGAAATACCAACTCCATGCCATGTTCAAAGTGACTTAAATCACCTTTCTTCCCCATTCTGATGCTCAGTTTGAACTTCAGCAGATTGTCCATGTCACATGCCTATGCATAGAGTTGCTGCCATGTGATTTATTGATTATTAGGTATATGGGCAAGAAAGAAAATAAAAAGAACAAAAAGGGCCAAGCCAAAAATGGCAACATATTTAGTGGTCATTTAATGGTCTTAACCATTTTCACGAGTAATGTCTCCCAGTTTGTTTGAGTTTAATGTCAGACCAAATATTCACTATAGGGTTCAAATCTGGACTCTGACCAATGACCAGGCCAAAACATGAGCCTGATAGACTTGTTCTCAAGCCACTTGGTTGTGTTTCCAATTTCCCATATTCTGCCAAAAACGTCATTGCTTTTCTGAGACAGCAATGTGGATTTGCTTACATTTGGCCAATTTCCTGACAAAGCTTAATGTTTAGCCATTTTGGGCTTGGCCTCTTTTTTTTTTCTTTTTTTTTGTGCCTAGGAGTGAATATGTTAAATAAAATGCTGTTTACACCATGAAACTGTGCAAATAAATGAAATATTGCAAGGAATGTCTGCACTCTTACATGTGCCAGTGCTCAAACAAGTGTCTTCAAATGAAAAAGGAGTTTTACACTCTTCCTTGACATAGATCACAAAAGATGAATAGATATGTTAGACAGAAAAGAGAATAGGAGAAATGAGCAGAGGTTGTGCGAGGGATGACTCATGGACAGTGTCAGAGAGTGCTTGTCTTGTTTTGATGTATATTATACCGACGTCTGAGATCGGTCAGGGACAGATATGGCCGTATCAGATTTCACAGAACTAGAGGGCCAATGCAGAAATTGCTTATAACCTTGAAAAGACAGACCTTGAGAGAGAAAGAGAGAATTATAGTGCAAAGGAACCGTACAGTGCATCCTTTTCCAGCACTCTGGATAAAAAAGGGTTTAAAACGTCACAAAAATGAGAAAGCTTCGTGCCGATTCACGCCACTATTCTTTTTCAGATTTCGCCCGACAACTTTTTATGTAAATATGAGATTTGCATGAGTTTTATCAAATTTTCCTATTAAATTATAGATGATTTATAATGGTCTCAGAGGTCCCCTTCAGTCTATAAATCTAATTAGCACTTCTGCACCCTCAGCCACACAGGACAGACGTTTAGTTTGAAACAGAAGATCTGAGCCTTTGTTTTTCAGTCAGTACAAGCCATTAAAGTTGCATTTAGCTCATACATCATTATTATCACTGTTATCTGCATCTCTCAGTGGAGGATTACTCCTAGTAAAACATGAAAAGTGAAGGTTAAGAACACAATAACAGAGATTAGAATCGTTCCTTATCTCTGAGGAACTTGCCGGCTTAAACAGAGCTAACTTGCTGTTTATATGCCTGTGTATCAGGTAATTGGAAAGTTCTGCTCGGCTGGAACCTGCGCCGCCTCCAGTAATGTTGGTCACACTCTTTCCTCTCTTGTTCTGTAAGGAAATAAAGCCTCTGTGGGTGCGCAGCCTGAGCCCCGATAAGGAGAATGTTAGGAGGGTTAGTGATGGCACTCAGATTATACTTCCACAATCCCTCCATCTAGATTTATCTGAGGACAAACTGCCTAGAAAACTTCTCCAAAGCTCTAAGTTCTTAGGATTGGAATATGCCAAAGGCTAATCTGTGCCAGGATCTTCTTTGCTGCGAGATTATTTTCCCACACGGATGAATGTGAATTATTCAAAGAGATGAGGCAGATTATTTGGGAGGGAGACTGGTTGACATGCACTTTAAATTCAGCAGTTTTTAATCCGAATCCACTTAATTAGTCGCTTTAGTTTGAAGAGGTTTTGGCATGCCGTACGTTTATTTAACTTCACTTCTTAGAGTGATTTTCCAGCCGCCGTTGCCATCGGCTTGCTGAATTGAATTGAAGAAGAGCCGATCTAAATTAACCATCAAATCCCAGCTAGAAACAAAAGCCTGTTCTCTTGAAAACAAAAGCAGTTTTTTGTCAAATTAAAAACTTGAGGCAATGAATAAGCAACAGCAACATAATCATTTGATTGTGGATACTGAAGAGTGAAAATCTGTTTGCAACAAAACAAAGAATCTCTCTCAACAGTTTTTGCTTAACAAGAGTACCTTCATTAATTAGATTTTTGCTCCCTCCCTTCAATCCCGTTCTCATGCCTTCCAGGAGCAAAGACGAAGCTATTGCTGTTTTTGATAGAGCACTTCTGTAATTAAAAAATAATGCTTACATCCGCTGCTTCAACTTGAAATAGAAAATATCACTAAGAATAAAATATTTAAGGTCCATACAGTAACATCTTATCTACACAGGCCCCATTCCTCTTAGCAAAAACATGAATTACCTATACAGTGTATAATTGGGTTCTATAGAGAAGCTTTATGAAGTACTTTTACTTAATGCAGTTCTACTTTTAACAAATGAGCTTCACGTTCATTTAGTTCCAGAAAAAAAACTGTAATTAGCATATTAGGCTGTGCAGTCAGTACACCCTATACAGTACGCCATAACAGAGTTTCTGACACATACCCAAAAATATCTCCTATTCCAGCTGAGTTCTCATTAGTCACTGGAGTTGTTATTAATGTGCTTCAGCCTTTCTACTCAATCCTCCATATAACCCGCGGCTGTAGAGTGATGGTGACGAGTAACAGGGAAAACTACACATGCACTTTCCATGAATATGATACAAAATAAAATAAAAATTCTTTTTTTAACAAATGGTGCTTAAAGGGATAGTTCAAACTCTGTCATCATGACACGAACCCAGTTGTTCCAAAATTTTATGACTTTCTTCTGTGGAACAAAAAACAAAAAAAAACTAAAAACTTTGTCCATGGGCAACAAAACGGTAATGGTTACAATTTTTTTTCTTTTTTTTTTATATCCTCTTTTTTATTTATTTTTATCCTCTTTAAAATTTTATTTGAGATGATCTGTTTTATTTTGTATTCATTTATATTTCATATTTATAATTCCGATTTTACCAAATTTTGGCATTTTTGAACCCAGATTTTTGTGAAAACTATACTAGAATGGGTAACAGCTGCAAATTTAAAATAAATTAAGATACACATAGATTTCCCAAACGATATAATATATATTTCCCTTAAAGTGACTTTTCTGTATCAACTAAACTAGCTACTTTTCATGCTAGGTAAATTTGATGTGAAATAATACATTATCAGACATATCTAACAGGTCAGAAAATAAAAACATGGGTTTTGTGCCTCTACTGCTTTTATAAGTCACCTGAGCTTAGATGAACGATTTCAATAACAGTCCTGCCATTGACACTTTCACTTTACGGCCATATTTCATAATGCAATTTAACCTGTTCTCAATGTTCTTCCTCACACTGCTCTCCCCGGTGGAAATGCTTTCCTAAGTGCCTTTCCATTATTCTAAAAGCCCAAGTGTAAAATCGACCCGTCGATGAATGAGGGGACGAGTCAACAAAACAAGAGAACTCAGGGGAACATATCACCCATAAGGCATAGCATGTCTCTCAAAAAACATACAATTGACAGGAAAGCTGCTGGAAAGAGAGAATTAATTTGTTCAGTGATGACAACCGAATATACAGACATACACAACAGCTGGTTTTTGTCTGATCCAAGTATGCACCACTTTCATTGCACATAGTGTCAAGGTCCAAAAGTGATGATTCTTATGGCAATTTAAGCTTTTAATTGCCAAATCCAAAGGGTAAATGGAGCCTTTATAATTGAAATCATGACCAGCACAAGGCTTGATCTTGACCCTCAGGAAGACTCTTCGCTCTAAATGTATCATGGAGACTGAACTGATACTGTAAGTGCAGACACAGTAACTTCAGCTGTGAAGCTTCCCATCACAGCCTTCACTGTGTAAGAATAATATAAAAAGGAGGTTTCATCACTTTTGCAGCCCCCACATAATTATTTGTCTTTCAGGAATTATTAAACATGCCACTGATATATCAGTACACATATATCTCAACCTGACAGGCTTTAGCATAAATGTTTTTCATTCATACAGTCATTCTGCTTCCTGTCATTTCCCTTCCCTTCATGAATTAATAATATACCCAACATGCTCTGTCTGTGTAAAATGTCCTTCAAAGGACATGTGTTAATAACTAATTGAGGTATTCAAAAACCCAATGGGCTTAAAAAGGCCATAAAGTAACTGTACAAAGTACAGTATAATCATTCTATCATGTCTCTAAACATATCGCAATCACACAAATTACACTTTTCAAAAGAATACTTTGTTTTTTATCATTTTAATTGTTATTTAACAAGGATGCATTAAATTGATTAAAGGTAACAGTAAAGACTTTCAAATATGTTTGTTTGAACATTACATTCATAAAAAAAATCCTAAAATAATGTATCACTGTTTCCACAAAAATATTAAGCAGCACAACTGCTTTCATCATTGATAATTATAAGAAATGTTTCTTGAGCAGCAAATCAGCATGATTTTTGAAGGATCATGTGACACTGAAGACTTGAGTAATGCCTGCTGAAATTCAGTTTGATTTAATTACATTTTAAAATACATAAATTTGAATCATATTTCACAACATTATTTTTACTGTATTTTTGATCAAATAAATGCATCCTTGATAGACAAATGAGACACTCTTTTATACAAACAAACAAACAAACAAACGCACGCACACAAAATCATAACGACCCAAAAGTTTTGAAAGGTGCTGTATGTATAAGAGGGATTATACTTTTTTTTTTTTCAGTTACAAGAAACCTTTTTGTAAAAAGAAAAAAATTTTTTGTCAAAATATAACTATATTTCATCCAAGCTTGCCATCTTTGAGAAGCTAAAAGTCTACAAGCTTAATTAAAACTTGAGAATTTCCATTAAGGCTATGAACTGGCATGCCTCATGTGATCGGATTATGAGATTTGCTTAGAAATCACAACATGAAACCAGATGTCTCGTTTGAACTCAGGAGGCTTGTTGTAGCATCTGAACTATTTGATGTGGAAAAAGTGCGGTAGTTCATAAGAACGGTTCTCCGTACAGGCTGGACGACAGACAGAGAGCATCGGAAAAGACAAAAACAAACAAACATCAAGGCTCATTATAATAATGTATTGTTATTGTGGCATTATTACACCACATTTCTGGGGTCTGCATCAAGATAAACAAAAACTATTTTCCCACATCCATTACCAGAATGATCCTTAGGTTTATCATTAGGTAAAAGACATTAACAAACACTCAAGTATGTTGAGAGATGAAATGTCTTCTAGCAAGAGGGTTCATTGTGCAGATTCTGGACTGGCTGATTACATTCTCACAATACTTCCAAAAATAATGAAATCAGAATGAGACAACAATGATTTCACACTATCATCATCATCATTTCAATGAAACATAAGCATGTATATGGGCATTTAGCTGTTTGTTTTTAAAATACTTCAGTCCCTTAAGACATTTCTCATTCCATATAACTACAAAACAAAACAAGATCAAATAAAATGAAATAAATGTTGTACGGATATATGTTGTATGGAATGAGAAATGCCTTTGATTCTATTCTGATATTTTTTTAACATTTTGTAAGTCTTCTAAAACAGTAAATATAAATGAACTAAGAAACACCAACTTGATCAATGTCCAGATCAATGTGACAGATGTCTGATCGTTCGCAGTCTCAGCATGCAAAAAAACAAGGCAAACAGAAAATACACCCCGCTTCAGTCAGAACAAACTTCAGATCTAACTCGAAAAGAAAGGAAGAAAAGGTGGAAAGGAATGAGGAGGGAGAGAGAGGGTAGAGGAGACTGTGTGAAGATGCAGCCACCTGCTTTCAGTTTTAATATTCTGACTGGACGAGGCCATAGAAGACAATTAGAATTAACAAGAGTGAAAAGAGGCCAGTCAGTGATCCATGGCATCTTCTTCTTCATCATCTTCTTCATCACTGCTTTGAATAAAATCATCCTCAATGTCCTCTAAAGAAGGTCCAGCTTCATCATCATCATCATAATCACCTCCACCCAGCTCTGCCAACAGCTGCTCCGTATGCTCAAACATGGGTGCGTCCTCACAGCGCAGCTTCACATAGAGCTATAGATTCAAGAGAGAAAAAAAAACAGATCTTATGATTATTATCAGAGGAATAGTGGCAGTGTTTGTTCAGAGAGAAAAGAGAAATCTCAGCTTTGACTCCAGGCTTGGCATGTTTTTGCAGTGTGAACTAAATCAAAACTCTCCTCTGTGCCACTCCTATATATTCCTCTTTTCTCCATCTTTCAAGGACTCTCTCTCTCTCTTTCTCTTTCTTCAAGAAGGTCCAGTGCCAGCGAAGTCAGCTGACAAATTCCACAAATTAGTGACTCCTTTCCAAGCTCAAACGAAGCAAGCTCTGCATCAGTGTGCAGACTGAGCGCTTGCCAGGAGAGGAAGAGAATTCAATCCCCCCCACTGTCTCAACTCTTATCACTGTAAAATATCCCCCGAAAGAACATGATAAAAAAAAAAACAATTCTCAAAGTGTCGGCTAAACAATATATCGCCCCACACTTTCTCCCTTTGGTTTATATAAAAAGCTTGCAGGAGAAGCAGTACAATTAATACCAGAACATGTTACAGCTTCAGTTCAACTGCTAAATGTGAGTACAAGGGAAGGGATACTCATGATGAATCGATGATCAATCAATTGTCCTTTTAATCAACTGCAGATTATTGGCACAGATACATTCAGACGCAGTCTAATGTAAAAAGGAAGCAGGTTCAACATAATGTGTTGCATATTTTTTCTACAAAGACTGCATTCACTGCAAATGAAGTGATAATGTATAAAAGAACAACGTCAACAAGAAATATCTGAAATTACACCATTAATAGCCTAGCAGAATGTTATGCAATGTATTCACATGGCATGTTAATGTTTGACTTCAACTCAAAGTCAAAAGAATTGCCTGAAATATTTCACCATTCACAAAGTGATGTTATAAAGCAGAAAGATTCTAAATGCCTATTAACACCAAGGACGATAACCATAACGATAACAATAAAGATGTAGTTCTAAAAATCGTTCTAATATAAAAGAATAGTCCACACCACAACTATAACAATACTGGCACAGAGAAACGATATCGTTGAATTCACTTTAAGAACAATTTTCAGCTGATGAACAATAAAAACAATGACAGCCAATCAGAATCTGGTAAATTAAACTAGAAAAAAATAAAAATAATATATAACTTAATAATAATTATATAATAATAATAATAATAATACATATGATATAAATAATACTATATATATATACACAATATTAATAAAAAATATTTTAAAGTTAAAACAAAAAACATTATAAGATTTTAAAAAGATTTGAAGTTATCTACTGTACATCTGTTTTAGTAACAATTCATCAACTTATTCATTTTAATGACAAACAATTATGAACAGATTATGAGAATTCCTACAATATTATTTGAGTGAGTACTTAAAGATTGGTAAAACCGCACTTGAATAACAAGCAGTCATGATGTGATATGAATGTGGTTAATGGTTGCAAAGCTAAAACGGGCATCGACGCAATGCAGACAGACTTGCACCCAGTCAAAGAACAATGCAGAGAGCTTACAAACTTCCTCAAATTTCAGAAAGCATCACGTGAGAATGACTAATGCACACTATTTTTTTAAAGGTCAATCCTTATGAGGTATTAGCAGTGCGTTTGGAGAACAGACCACTCTTCAGTGAACTGTAATCATGCAGACGCAGAAGTTCTGTCTACTCTAACAACCTGACTTTAATTAAGAAAGCACATTTCTTATTAATACATGAAAGAGCAGTCATTTAAAAGGCTGGAGAAAGTGACCCCACAACTTATCAACCTTTCCTCCGCTGTTCTTTCCCCTCTTTCCTTCTTTTTATTTAATGAGTTTTAGCAGCATAGAACCTTATTTAACTCCCCCAGGAGCGAAACCACAGAGTCCTTCACACTCACAGACTAACCAGGTCATCTCACACACACATACTGTCAGTGGGCAGCCGGTTGCTCCCTTATATCACCCTCAGAGCCGTGGGAACGGTCGCTAAGCAACAGCGAGTGGCGACGGGGCTCTCTGGGCCTCGTGGGATCTCATTTACGGACCGATCATAAGCCCTCAGGAGAGTCTGAATCTCCTACCTGCTCTACAGATCTGACCTTCACACACACACACACACACACACACACAAACATTACAACCACTGGCCACACAGGTTTAGTTAGACCCATGAGGGCATTTTAACACAATGTTGATGTGTGTGCATGTACTTTCCGGCCTTTTCGCTGCCGGATATCAAGGTTAATTGTGACGATAAAGCAACACTTACACATTAAACTCACATTGGCTCACAGGACTGGAACATTTAAATGTCTTATGAATGATTTGTTATATACTGGTTAATGCATAACTGGAGTGGATGGTTACCTTGGACGGTCATTGCGACTGTTACATTAAACTCCAGATTCAGCACTAAGATTATTGGACTAATTTGTACAAGGCCAAACATTTCTAGGTAAATGTACCATGCCTGATTCTGAGAATAAAATAAAAAAAACTTTACTAATCATAAAAAAGCATTGGTGATTTTTAAGCTCTTATCTAAAGTATTAAATGTATATATGTATATATATATATATGTATATATATATGTATATATATATATATACAGTGAGGAAAATAAGTATTTGAACACCCTGCTATTTTGCAAGTTCTCCCACTTGGAAATCATGGAGGGGTCTGAAATTGTCATCGTAGGTGCATGTCCACTGTGAGAGACAATCTAAAAAAAAAAAATCCAGAAATCACAATATATGATTTTTTAAACTATTTATTTGTATGATACAGCTGCAAATAAGTATTTGAACACCTGTCTATCAGCTAGAATTCTGACCCTCAAAGACCTGTTAGTCTGCCTTTAAAATGTCCACCTCCACTCCATTTATTATCCTAAATTAGATGCACCTGTTTGAGGTCGTTAGCTGCATAAAGACACCTGTCCACCCCATACAATCAGTAAGAATCCAACTACTAACATGGCCAAGACCAAAGAGCTGTCCAAAGACACTAGAGACAAAATTGTACACCTCCACAAGGCTGGAAAGGGCTACGGGGAAATTGCCAAGCAGCTTGGTGAAAAAAGGTCCACTGTTGGAGCAATCATTAGAAAATGGAAGCAGCTAAACATGACTGTCAATCTCCCTCGGACTGGGGCTCCATGCAAGATCTCACCTCGTGGGGTCTCAATGATCCTAAGAAAGGTGAGAAATCAGCCCAGAACTACACGGGAGGAGCTGGTCAATGACCTGAAAAGAGCTGGGACCACCGTTTCCAAGGTTACTGTTGGTAATACACTAAGACGTCATGGTTTGAAATCATGCATGGCACAGAAGGTTCCCCTGCTTAAACCAGCACATGTCAAGGCCCGTCTTAAGTTTGCCAATGACCATTTGGATGATCCAGAGGAGTCATGGGAGAAAGTCATGTGGTCAGATGAGACCAAAATATAACTTTATGGTCATAATTCCACTAAACGTGTTTGGAGGAAGAAGAATGATGAGTACCATCCCAAGAACACCATCCCTACTGTGAAGCATGGGGGTGGTAGCATCATGCTTTGGGGGTGTTTTTCTGCACATGGGACAGGGCGACTGCACTGTATTAAGGAGAGGATGACCGGGGCCATGTATTGCGAGATTTTGGGGAACAACCTACTTCCCTCAGTTAGAGCATTGAAGATGGGTCGAGGCTGGGTCTTCCAACATGACAATGACCCGAAGCACACAGCCAGGATAACCAAGGAGTGGCTCTGTAAGAAGCATATCAAGGTTCTGGCGTGGCCTAGCCAGTCTCCAGACCTAAACCCAATAGAGAATCTTTGGAGGGAGCTCAAACTCCGTGTTTCTCAGCGACAGCCCAGAAACCTGACTGATCTAGAGAAGATCTGTGTGGAGGAGTGGGCCAAAATCCCTCCTGTAGTGTGTGCAAACCTGGTGAAAAACTACAGGAAACGTTTGATCTCTGTAATTGCAAACAAAGGCTACTGTACCAAATATTAACATTGATTTTCTCAGGTGTTCAAATACTTATTTGCAGCTGTATCATACAAATAAATAGGTAAAAAATCATACATTGTGATTTCTGTGATTTTATGTCTCTCACAGTGGACATGCACCTACGATGACAATTTCAGACCCCTCCATGATTTCTAAGTGGGAGAACTTGCAAAATAGCAGGGTGTTCAAATACTTATTTTCCTCACTGTATATATATATATATATATATATTTTTTTTTTTTTTTTTTTTTTGGGGGGAAATGTTATTATAATTTAAAATAATATTTTTCTATTTTAATATGCTTTCAAATATAATTTCTATGATGCAAAGCTGTATTTTCATCAGCCATTACTCCAATCTTCAGTGTCACATGATCCTTCAGAAATAATTCTAATATGCTGACTTATCAATGTTGGAAACATTTGTGCTGCTTACTTTTTTTTATAACCTGTGATACTTTTCTAGGATTCAAGATATTTTTTTAAATAGAAATCTTTTGTGACAATATACACTGTTTACAAGTTTTTTTTTTTAAAGAAATTAATACTTTTATTCAGCAAGATGTGTAAAATTGATAAAAAGTAATTGTAAAGATTTATATTATTAGAAAATTTCTATTTTGAATAAATGCTGTTCTTTTTACCTTTTTATTCATTAATGAATCCTGAAAAAAAGTATCACAGGTTCCAAAAAGAATATTAAGCAGCACAACTGTTTTCAACATTGATAATAACAAAGTATCAAATCAGCATATTAAAGGGTTAGTTCACCCAAAAATGAAAATTCTGTCAGTAATTACTCACCCTCATGTTGTTCCAACCCCGTAAGACATTCGTTCATCTTCGGAACACAAATTAAGATATTTTTGATTAAATCTGAGAGTTGTCTAACTCCTCCATAGGCTTCTAAGGGACTGAAACTTGCTGGCCCAGAAAATGTATTAAAGACATCGTTAATATAGTCCAAGTGACTCCAGTGGCTCAATCTTAAGTTTATAAAGCGACGAGAATACTTTTTGTGCACAAAAACAAACAAAAATAACGACTTTATTCCACTTTTCATTTCCTTCTCTCTGGGCCTCGGGTCTTTTCACGTAGTGTTTAAGCGTAGCGCGTCTGTGTTGCACGTCACCACGTAGGCTCACTATTGGCCGACGCTGGTCATGTGTGATACGTGGTGACGTACAACACAGACGCGCTACGCTTAAACACTACTTGAAAAGACCCGAGGCCCAGAGAGAAGGAAATGAAAAGTGGAATAAAGTCGTTATTTTTGTTTGTTTTTGCGCACAAAAAGTATTCTCGTCGCTTTATAAACTTAAGATTGAGTCACTGGAGTCACTTGGACTATATTAACGATGTCTTTAATACATTTTCTGGGCCAGCAAGTTTCAGTCCCTTAGAAGCCTATGGAGGAGTGATCCAGCTCTCAGATTTAATCAAAAATATCTTAATTTTTGTTCCGAAGATGAACGAAGGTCTTACGGGGTTGGAACAACATGAGGGTGAGTAATTACTGACAGAATTGTCATTTTTGGGTGAACTATCCCTTTAAAATGTTTTCTGATGGATCATGTGACACAGAAGACTGGAGTAATGATGCTGAAAATTCAGCTTTGCATCATAGGCAATAAATTATATTTTTAAAGTATATTTAAAAATATATTAAATATAAAAATATATTTAATATTATATTATATTAAAGTATTTGTTGTTGTCATTTGTATTTTTGATCAAATAAATGCAAGCTTGGTGAGCAGAAGAGACTTCTTTCAAAAACATTAAAAATAGTAATGTTTCCAGACTTTTGACTGGTACTGTATACTGTATATACAAAAACGAGCAATAGAATGACAGACGGAAAGGCAAATAAAGCGACGGACGGACGGACGGACGGGCAGATAGGTAGGTAGATAGATATTTATAAACGGATCATAAACAGACCTCAATAAAGATAATCTTTTTTAGATATTTTATTTGCTATTTTTTATGACAGAATTTCGATGACATACAGCATCTGCAAACATAGGAAAATAATTAAATTGTCTTAAAATATATATTAACTTTTTTACAATATTTTGTGTAAATATATCTCGAAACTTAACCCATAATCCTCCTGGGAGCAATTTCACTGAGATGATCTTCCACAGAGATAAAAAAAAAGCACTGCATACAGAGAATGACCCTGTACCACTGCGCCCAACCCCTCTGAGAATAAATAAATGAATTGAGAAACACTTGTGCAACAGCTCCTGCGTTTTGGATTCAGATCTGAGTGGTGGTTATTTAATCAATCTAGAGGAGGACGGCGCTCCCTCGAATGTGTTACCTCAGCGACAGACACCATCTGGAGTTCCACCCTGTAATTACTGAGACCTGATCTCCAGTCCTGATAAGAGTTACACTCCATCAGCCACTGACACACAGACACACACACACACAGTGTCAAAAACACCTTCTATAAATCTCCTCATCTTTACATCCTTTAATAAGCTCTCAAAAGTGTACACAGCAGAAATGTTCCTCTTAGAGATAGCTACTGCTGAAAAGTGTATCTTCCACTTAATCCAAGACTTCTATGTGTACTTCACATACTAAATACTCCACTGCTGTATTTCTATGTTTTGAACTGGCAGCTTTGCAGAGGAGCTCTGTTTGGGTGGGTTCTTTGCTGAATAAAATTGTCTGGAGGTGTTGATGGTGTGTGTGTGTGTGTGTGTGTGTGTGTGTGTGTGTGTGTGTGTGTGTGTGTGTGTGTGTGTGTGTGTGTGTGTGTGTAAGTGAGTCTGCCATCTCCTGCTATGGCCATCTTACTCAATTGGGAACCAGCACAAAAAAATTATTGATGCCAAACCAAGCCAAGCTATCTTTGTGGGGACTCTCTCCATAGACATGATTTTTATACAGTACAAATTGTATATTCTATCCCCTTACACTAACCTTACCACTAAACCTACCAATCACACAAAAGTTTATGCATTTTTACATAAAAAAAAAATATATATATATATCATTCTGTATGATTTATAAGCTTGTTTCCTCATGGGGACCTCGATTTAGTTTCCCATGGTTTAATCACGGCGAGTCCCCATAAGTCTGTATGCATTCAGGCTGAAGTCCCCACCAGGATAGAAAAATATGTACACACACACACACACACACACACACACACACACACACACACACACACACACACACACACATTTGTTTCTGTCATGGCAGGGATATTAAACTGAGCTAATGATTTTTTCTAGCCCCTAATTCTAAAGTTCGATAATTATTTTATCATCAATACAACTATTTATGTTGTTTTATTTAGATCTATAATTCTTCATTTAAATAAATAAATTCAGATATACATACATTTATATTAGCCATGGCTGGTCCTCAGAATTCTGACAAAACCTGCCACATATACACTGTGTGCGTGTCCGGTGTAGTGTGCATTTGTGTGTTGAAAGTAATGAATGTGATTGTGTTTGTATCTGTCCTTCCCTATTTCTCTGCCTTCTTTCATCATTCAGATTGCCATCAAGGACTCCTCCCACTGTCCCTAAATCACTTTCCTCAGGCCGTATCTCTCCCTCTCGTTCTGTGCCTCTCTCCTCTGATGAACTGCTGGGCTGAACTGACTCCTGATCCACAACTGACCTTAGCGTCCAGCTGAAAGATAGTCATTTATATCTGCACAGTTCACACAGACACAGACACACACACACGTACCTACACTTTCTTTTCTTCCCTCTGAGGCATACACCAGTGTTTCCTGAGACACTAACCTATGGCAAAAGAAAATTTAGCCGAGTTGTGATTTCGCAGTCTGAATTTAAGAATATAAGACCTAAAATGTAGTACTTCTGCGCAGGGATTTGAATTTTTAATGTTTCTGAAAAAATCCAATTCACTAGAACGAATCAGACATTTCAAAAAGCATTCGAGTTTGGCCTCAAAGGACCATTTCATTTCTTGATTCTAACGTGACAATGTTGGTGAACAAACCGAATAAACTGAGTCATTAGTAAATGATTCATTCATAAAACATAAAAAGACAAAAGTATCCTGCACTGAAATCCAAATCATACTGACTGGTGCTCAAATGACAAGATGTAGTTAAAGACCCAACAAAGACACATTTACGAAGGAGTTTTGTTGTAACAAATGGTACTTAAAGCAAGTTAAGCATATTACATAAACAATATTATTTCATTTTCAATGTATTTACATTGAACAGGGGAGGAAAAACAGATTTCAGTATTTAATACAACTCGCATAATCATAACTCCCACTGCCCTGGTTCTTCACTTTCTTAATCACACACCCACACCTAACATCAAAGAAATGTCAACTTTCAAACACTTCTGTGCATCAAAATGAAAAGAATGATAATAAAAGGCAAGATAGCGTTTTCAGTTTGAATCTATCGATAAATAAGTGCCTCCAATCCTGTGTGTGCTCGAGTCCACAATAAAAGATTTCAAGTCTCAAGAGATGAGAACGGCTCTTAATACATCAAACTACAGACCCGAGCCAAAAGAACAATCACACATAGGCACTGAACAAAAGATGTTCTGCGGCTCTCACTCGACTGGGAGTACAAAAATACAAGCAAACAGACCGGAAGGGTTTTCTAGAGTACATGTATAAAGCATCAATCTACTATAAAAGTAACTGAGAATAAAATATTGCACAACCTATAAGAAAAGTGTAGTAGGCCTATAATATTTTTTTTTCAAAACTTTCATATACGTCTACACAATAACGCAGCACAAAAATCCTACAGAGCATTTTATGATGATTTCACATACTAAAGAATTTATAATTTTTTGGGTATGTTTTCTTTATAGCTACACGAGAGAGAGAGAGAGAGAGAGAGAGAGAGAGAGAGAGAGAGAGAGAGAGAGAGAGAGAGAGAGAGAGAGAGAGAGAGGATGAGATCAGGTAGTGTCAAAACACATGGGCAAAGTTTAGACCTAAGGAAAAGAAGAGAACAAACACCTACAAGGCAATGCTACAAACAGAGCAATCAATACAGGATAAAAATAAGTAAGATTAGCGGACCTTTCCTTAGTTGTTGTTTGCTGACACTTCAGTTAATCACATTTGCTTGCTGGTGGTTTACAATTTCACCTGCTTTGGAATTATAAAAGATAATTGACAAGACCAAATTGGATTGGAGAGTTCTTGAAAATGATCTTGAACCTAGTGGAGGAAGACACATTGACACACTAATTCACTACACTTACTGTGTTTAAGCTATATTCACACTAACAGTGATTTGCAGCTGGTTGTCAAAGTTATTTTAGATATACATACGGCCGAAATGTTTGTTTTATATGTGCTGTGTTGCATAATGAAAAATTATGTGGCACTTACTAGAATATTTTTAACCCCTGCATTGTAAAACCTGTAAACAACGTGAGAGCACCTAATAGCTGGCTTTGATCTAAAACATGCAATCAAATACACGATTCACATCGCCTGCTCTCAAACACTCTGGTGTATGTGAAAGACAGCTGTGGGATCAGATGTCTTCATCTCTACTGCACTCAATGAAATGACAAAGCATTATCAACACAGCTGCTGCACATATAAACAGAGCTGAGAAAAATACATGTGTGGAAAAACATACAAATACACACAAAATCACAGACAAAATCTGCATAAAGACACTGGACAAGGCTCATTCCTGTCTAAAAACACACTTGTGTCTCTTCCAGGAATGTTATATTCATTCAGATTTACTGGAAGAAAATAGCAGACCTGAGACATAATTTGTTTGATTGGAATGTGAAAAACGCGTGAATACTTGCTCTTATGCACATTAACACAAAAATATTTCAGCTGTGTATATTAGTTTATCAAGGCCAATAAAAGGTGTCACTGTGTGAATGTGTTTTTCATGGGTCTTGCTAGAGGCGATTTCAAGAGCTGCAATGGTAGTTACAGACAGAGCAATGAGATGCTCAAAAAACGGGTCATTTTGCACCCATGGCTGAACGAGATGCTTTACTAACGCTGAAGTAACATTGTGACACACAAGATCTATTACTTCCACACAGAACAAAAGCTGATGAAATACCTTCCGAATTTTTCTTTCTTTAATTCCCCCTCGAGGATCGATAAAGTGTGACTGTCTATTCACAAAGCAAGAGGCTGGACCATTTATGCATCATAGCATACAGTAAGCATGATAAATCATTATATGTAAGATTATTAATGGCTGAAAATGTGGTCATGCACTCAAAGCTCAATCAATACTGCCCAGATCAATACAGGACAAGGGGTGGAGGCAATGAAGAATAAAAAGAGATGTATTGAGGGATGAAGAGAGGAAGAAAGAGCTGATGGAGAGAAATAAGAAATACTGACATATGGAAAGAGGGAGAAAAATACTGAAGAATAAAAACGTGATTTGACTAAATTACATTTGGAGGTAATCAGAAATGCATTTTGATGTTACATGTAACAAGATATCTGTCTGTGTTCAGGTTTGACTGTGGAAGAATTATTGGAAAAACTGACACTTCAAATCAACATTTCAAACAAATCTAAATCTTGACAAAAAGTAGTGTAGAGAATGTCTGAATAAAAGTATGTTTTTATGTACAAGTCTCTTTATATAGAGCTACTGTATATAGTAATCTAGTGGTTACACTATGGCATTAGACATTTTTATTTTTTTTACTCCCACCAGAAGACGCTAATCTGCCTTCAAAAGTTGGATTTTAAAGGCCTTGTCTCTATTTTAACATGAAATACAGCTTTAATTGAAAAATAATTGTAGAAAATTAGAAAAAAAAATAGTAGTATTCATATCATTGCATAAATATTAATTGGTAACATACAATTCTCTCAGAATACAAAATAAAAAAAGGTCTGGAATATGAGAACAACATGAGGGAGACAGAATATTCAATTTTGGGTGAGCTAATCCTTTAACACCAAGAATAAGCAGCAATAGATCTCGGCTGACAACTTGAGATTGAATCAGCGAGGCAGATGTTAATTGCAGGTTATAGTACATAGAGACAGAAAATAGAAAGAAATAGAGAAAGAAAAGAGAGTGAGCAAGGAATAGAGGGATTAAAGAGAGGTAGTGAGGAATGGCACAAGAGAAAGAGAGAGAAAAGAGAGGCAGTGAGGTATGGATGGGGAGGGGGGGTGGGTGCTAAGGGATGGACGTGTAAAGAGCTGGACATTGAGCAGAAGGCAGAAAATCAATGGTGAATAGCGGCTAAAGTGGAATCTGAACCCTGCCTGAAGTCATAGAGTGTGACAGAAGAACGAGCACATAGTGGAAGCAAGGAAGGGTGGAGTGAAGGTAGAAAACAGCAATATGAGTGCATACACAGAAAACAAATCCGCAACAGGCAGAGTAGCCACAAGCTAATTAAAATCAGAGGAGCAGGGGAAATCAATCGATTCAGGAGAAAAATCGAGACTGTAATCAAGAGATTAGCTCAAGAGCCATCAATTTCACAACTGGCTAATGATCACTAAAGCAGAAGCATAAAACTGAAGATTTAAAAATATATGGAAATACTTTATAGAGTTGAAATCCACAGAACTTGGGCAACAGCTAACAACGTCATTATCTTTCAGAATAAAGCCCTAATTGGACGGGACTAGTTTTCCAGGGGGACATTAGAGAAATTCATTTCTCACAGGTGTACTTTGCGGATTTAATCCCGTCAGAGTCTGCCATGTCTATGTTTTCTTCACACGACCTCAGTAAAAATTACAGAGTAAATTACCTACTGTTTTCCTGCAAAACTCAACATAGTCCTCCTCTGAGAATTCTAATCCCATACAAATGCGAATGTCTGTGATTGCTGATGTTATAACAAAGAGCTACAGTTTACGCACCAATCTTCCACATGCATTCATTTCAACATGGATGGTATCCGACGAAAAAATACATGTACAAAATTAATAAATAGAGCCAAAAAGATTTTTTTATATATATTTAATATTTAAAGATTTTAATATTAGTGTCATGGAGGTAATACTTGTCTAGATGTCTATGCTCACTTATGTCGGTTTATTACAAACAGCCACTTCTATAAACTGTAAACCTATTTTCTTGACATTCCTTAAATATATTTTTAAGATGTTTCAACTACTTTTGTCCTTTCAATAAAAGTTAATGTTCAAACTAACATTGGACCCCCCCAACACCCACTGCATGGACCAAATACCCAGATAATTTTTTTTTTCAAAATATCTTCTTTTGTGTTCTACCGAAGATGGAACTGTTTTTATAGGTTTAGCAAAGCAATGGTGCACAAAATAAGACTCTCTATGATGCTACTGAAATATTTTGTTCCCAAAGGATGGAAAATGTATATGATCACCAGATTTAATCAACAGTTCAGGCAATTCTATTACTAAAAAGTTGAAAGGTTATTGCTGTCAATACTTAGCATTATACTAGCAACATTAGTCTAGCTCAGTCATAACTGGCAGTATATTTCATAGCGCAGAGAGATGACCTTCTAAAAGGCTAATTAATAAATAATTACTGTTTGCTTTATTACGGCCATATTAATGACACAGCTAACAAAAGCTTGGCGATATGGGGCACTGATTAAAGAGCAGATGAATAATTGAGACGTTAGCGAACGTAATTAAATATTCACAAGTCTGAACCAAAGCCAAGAGTGTGACTTTCAGGTCTTATTTACATATTTTGTGCTCATGAGCCAATTTTTGCTCTCAAATTTCCTTTTAAAAAATGTATAGAGCAGCACAAACAGAGATTTTTCTTCACAGATTTAAACAGTAGACAAACTCCAAAGACCTTATAAAGTCATTCAGGATTAAGTGGTCGGAGAGAAAACCATTAAACGACTCTGAAATAAAATAGCATGGGTTCATTATTAATTGGATTATTATATTTTTACTTTCAAATGTTGATAGAAAATATAACCTACATTTTATTAAAAAAACTAAAGACCATTTTATTTAAAGACTATGCCAATAAAACCATGCCATCTTATCCAATAGGACAAAGAAATAAATAAATACATAAATAAATAAATAAATATGGAAATACATAATACATTTTTTCAGATTTCCTTCTCCATTTGTATATCTACAAATGAAACATATACTTTATTACTGTGGTTACTGTTTTTGTATTAAGTCTCATCTGGCTGTTTTAATTTGAAAAATTACATGTCTGAGACTTTGAAAAGCCATTTGGATCGATAAGAGTACTGATATACATTTCTCCTGCGTTCCTATTGGCTAGCCATAAGTACCCATCAATAGTGAATTCTGCAATAACTAAGTAATGAAAGTCTGTACTTCAGAGACTCAAGGAGAGACATATGGATCTACAGCTATATGCGAGACAGCAGGTGTGTGCCTGGCCTTCCCAATTCATCTCACTAGATCATCAAGGACGTAGTAAGGTATGTTTATTCCTCTCCAGAAGAAAATGAGAGGCTACAAGGTGAAGCAGAGGGAATGAAGGACAGATGATGACGAATCTATTCGAAACGAGAGACGCGGAGACAGAAAAACAATGGAAGAGGAAAGAGACTACATGCAGTGACCAAAGGTTTCCTCAAAGAAAACCAAAGTCAAGTAACAGTGAAAAGCCTGAGGAGGAGATGGAAATGGGGAGGAGGAAGAAAAAGAAGAAAAGAAAAAAAAGAGCTATACATATTGTTATACTTCATCCTGCAAGCTATTCCCTCTCTTACTTTATTTCAAACTCTGGCTTTCATTTTCCATTTCTATTGCGCTCGGACACCAGCAGAGTTCGAGAAATTTCACAGTAGAAAAAGAGCTGACGGCATGCTGAGAGAGCCATGACAGGTGGAAAAAATGAGAAGGGACCAAAGGAGGAGTGGAGGAATCAGCCAGGTAGAAAATGTGTGTGTGTGTGTACTGTATGTGGGGGAGAATGAAAACTATGCTATGATGAAATCAGATGGCCTCATCATTTCCAAAAGAGCAGTGTGTGTATATGTATGAGCTCTACCTTTTTGGCCTTGCTTAGGTACGTCCAGGCTGATTTTCTGAAGTTCACACTGTTGTTTGTCAGGTCTTGTTTATCCAGTTGCAAATAAAACAGCCATCCCAACAAATACCACACCTGAGACAGGAAGAAAAGATACATATATATAAATTGCAAATAATTATTGACCGTTTTCCCAATTTTATTTTCCCAAAAAGTCAGATGTTTTGGGGTAAATTGTGCTTGTGGTTCAAATAATAGTATAAGCTTTGCCTTCAAATGCAGGGGATACTAATACTAAAATAAAATAAAGTTATTATTACTAGCAGAAATATTATTACTATTACAAAATGCTGTCTATTTTTGCACTACATCATAAAATATTCTGATATTTAAAACCTTTTTCTGGCTGGTTTAAAACATGGGAATAATGTGCAGCAAACTGGGATTGGGATTCTATATAAGTGTTACACATGAATTACAAATAAAATGGGATTATACATTAGTATGTTGTTTTTCTTTCTCATTTGTATTCATATTTTTATTTGAAATGTAAATAATTCCTATATTCCCCAATGATTCCAAATGAGCAGTGTTGGAGTCACTCCAGGATCAGGGTTTAGAAGTACTGGCCTATTGCATTAATTGTGTAAAATCTGGCACAAATTACCCCACTCTTGCCTACAGTAAATACATCTAAAAGTAGGCTGCAAAAACATGAGACAGTCAGTCAGCCACTCGTAATTAACAAAACAAACCTAAAGCACTTCCTGTGCACTCTGTCAGTGCTATAAATATTTGATTTCAGGCAGGATTAAAATAACCTTATTTTGCAGTAAACAGAGAGGGAGAGACAAACAATCGGGCAGCTTTGTTTGTATCCTGAAAAATGAGAACATTGAACAAAGGGAAGTCAGACACAAATGGGCTGTGGGGAAGAGTGTGTGTGCATGTTTTTGTTGTGCTGTGTTCAAGTGCTCTTCACTTTATCACCTACTGTTACACTCTATACCCCTCTCTGATGTCTCAATAACACACCATAGAGAGTTCAAACATCTCTCACTCCCACTCTCTCTGTCTCCTCCTCTTTCACACTCTATGACTCTCCTGAGCTGAATGTTCAGAACACTCTGTAAGCGCTCTCAATCTGCCAGATATCTATTAGAGAGAAAGAGTGTGTGGGTGTGTGTGTATACGTGTGTGTGTTTGTGTGTGGGAGTGGACCGGTAAACCTCAGTCCCGACTCTTCAGAGAGTAGACTATAGGGATGGCAATCAAAGGAATTTAACGGTCCAGTTCCGATTCTGACATATCAAAGGACTTATCCTTTTTTATATAGCCAGTAGGACTAGGTGATAAAAGAATATTAAAAATAAAATAAATCAAATCTCTGAAAGTCACACTACAGTAAGTTTCATATTCATTTGTTTAATAATTTATTATTGACTTCAGTTTGGCTCATTAATTATGCATCAACATCAGGATGTTTGTACTATATAAGCTATTTTTAATCAAGTCTGAAGAAAAGATCTGAATGTCTTCGAGTTTAATAATGCTTTTTAATGTATTGTGTGGTATCACCCTAATTTATGTGGCATTGGGTTGAGATAGAAAAATGTGCTATGTGCGTGTGTGTGTGTCTATGTGCTGGTCTATCAAATAGCAATGTATAAGTATCTCAGTTTTAGCCACCCTAGCATTGTGTTGGTAATTTCTCTAGCTAATAAAGTAAAGTGAAGACCAAAGCACTTTCACACAAACAAACTACTATTTCAGCAGGATATAATGCCATAAATTATGAATCCAGCTGTCTGAGACAGTGAGCAATGCATCAAATGCTGGTGTCAAATATCCAACCAGGTGGAGACTGTAGGATGGGCCTGATAATACACAACCACACCACAACAACTGGAAATAAACATCTTATAAGTTATAAGTCATTTATTTAACATTTCATCATTTCAGTTTAATGTGTTTTAATTAGATTAATCAAACTCTTTATAATTGGTTAACTTGTGAAATGAGTAACAACACTAATACCATTTAAAAAATATTTTTTTTAAAATAACACACACCTCCACAACCTCGTCATCCTCCTCTAGAAGATCCTCCAACACCTCTGTGGCCATCTGGAAAAAGAAAGCAGCTCTTCATTTACTAAAATATGACATGTAACTTCTAAAAAGTAAACAGATTTTTAATTCCAAATAATTCCACAACTGCTTAAGAGTCTAAAAAGACTAAAGAATAAATTAGTTTAAGGGGAGAAAAAAAAATAGATGATAAGTTATATACAAATATTTTGTATAAAAAGAAATCACATAAGATACATAAAAAAGGACATTCCCTTCATGCATCTACAATTTCCCATTATTAAAAAGCGAAAGGGCTTTTTTTTTTTGATTTACCCATAAATCTCATGATTCTCTTATATATATATATTTTTTTTTTTTTTTTTTTACGTTTTTTTTTAAATAATTTTAGATTGATATTTTACATCGTGAACCTTTTATTAAACAGATTATTATTGACATTGTGTAAAATTGTATTATTTGCTTGTGAAGCACTTTGAGTTGCATTACATGTATGAAAAGTGCTATACAAATAAATGTTTATTAGTCAAGTGCAATAATCAAGTGCCGTAACTGGATCAGGAAAGTCTGTTTATGTTTTTCTTATGAGTAGCCCTCTTTTTGCTGAACTTTGAGTGTTGACTGCGCTCTGCTAGCCAGTTCTCAAAGGAGAGAAAAGTGCTTATAATTTAATGATTTTTTACTGCTTTATCACCTCAGTTCTTATGTTAATTTGTTAAACACAGTCTTTATCTCTCCTTTGAGAGCCTGAGATCTTAATTTCTCTGATCGGTGTTATTGATCCATCCCTTGTCAGCCTCTGCCTATCAGCTTAACCCATTCACCCAGAGTGTGTTTTAATTAAGTGTCATCAATACATCTGATCAGGAGATGAGGGACAAGGTCAGTTTAAGTCAAATATTGGGCTATAAAGACACTTCATCTCAAAGTCCTTGAGCTTCAAAAAATCAAATACAGATGAGAGCTGTAATCAAATGCACAGCGCTTAAAGTGCCATATAATGCTATTTTAAAGGTTCCTAATTATGCTTTGAAGGTCCTACAATAGGTTTACATGCATCCAAGCTCAAAATGCAGGTACATTTTCTTCTTATATACATCGCAGCATCACGTCTGTTCTCACAGTGTCTGAAACCGTTCGATCAAGGATTCAGTCTCTATAAACCCCTCCTTTCCGAGAGGCTACTCTCCTCTGATTGGTCAGATGGCCCAGTCTGTTGTGACTGGTCTAACACTTACAACGCATGTGGAAAACAAAATGCCCATTACCATATCTGAATTTCAGCTCCGGAGGCTTCTTCAGCACTTGTATATACAGTGATATGAACAGTCCGATGGTGCCAGTTTTACCATATCAAATGGAATCAAGTGGAATTGCTTTCGTAGTGCAGAAAACAGCATCTTCTCGACATTTCAACAACACAAACCAAACTCTTTTAAAGGCACACTATGCAGTTTACGTTTTTTTCAAACAGCGACCCCTAGAGTCACTGTGGAGTTCTTGTATTTAACGTTACTGTCGTAAATACCACTCACGCAGAGCCGTCGTTTTCTTTTCCTTGACTCTTCCGACCGCGCTTTCTTTGTTGACTCTGCCATGATTCACGTCTGAAATGCATGCAAGTGTCTTCCATAGAGGCTGCTTCATATGTTGTTGATGTATGTGACATCGTGCCGTTAAGCAAGTCGCGATTCTCGCAAGATTTGGCGGGGCGCCACCTCTCAAACCTGCATTGCTGGTTTTGCCAGCGGCGTCCCCCCCTGCTTTGTTATCAGGGATGATTCATCCTACTACGAGTTCATTTCCCATCTAAATGATTTCGAAGCCGTTATATTAAGATAAAAATCTTGCAAAGTGTGCCTTTAAGGCCTCAGCTACAACTACAGTGTTTGAGGGAGGGTCAAAGCAGACATTGTTCGTGGGCAGCTAATGAAGACCATAGGCTGGCATTATGCAAATTTGTTACAAAAATTTGTACGTTCATCCAGGAAGTAAGACTGGAATTACTGATGACTCATTTAAGGCAGTTCAGAATGAGTTCTAACTTTAGGGAGAGAATAACTCCATTTGTTGTGCACTTTGATCTTTGTGTATGTAAAAGGTCTGCAGTGTTTCAAACAGCTATATTACACACTACGTGTAAGGTAATGTTCAAAAAAGGTGTAAAGCATTACCCATGCTATCACTTAATTCTGTATTGTACATTGATTTTCTGATACACAACTGCAAGTGTAGATTTTTCCTCAACAAAAACATTCAAAGGCAATTGAGAAATGTCCAGATTTTTAGACTTCTCAACTTTTAAATGGTACTAGAGCTCCTTGTAAGTTTCCCCTGATCGATATACTGAGACAGGCTCTCTTGTTATTCCCTTAGGAGGGTCATGGCTTTGGCCAGGGGCCATAGTGACCTCTAAAGCCTCTGTGAACTCGGATGTCAGCTACTCTCAGCATCCCGCACTCCTCTCATCCCGTCACACTCACGCCATCCATTTCAACCAGGGCCAAATAGTCAAGATCAAGCTCTTGTATTTGTACGTGGTAAAAGGGAGGGGGAGAAAGAGAGAGAGCGAGGAAGGGAAAGTAAAGCAGGAGAAAAGTGAGGACAGATAGAGCACATCGTTCGATGGATACGTAATTTAAAGGACTGACCAACCAATTTACGATCCTGCAAGGCCATAAAATTCAGCCTGGACTTAATAATAGCACATTTAATGTGACACCTCTGACAATTCCAATCTAGCACAACCACACTCGCCCACCTATCTGTATCTGCTTTTGTGTGTGCGTGCGAGGGACTGTTCATGGCAGAAAGACGGATCGGCGCAGGAGAATTTATACTCCAAGCCAGGCTGTGTGAACGCAGAATACACTAAAACACACATACTGGCTTTCGCACCCGCATTTTATAGTCGCACCGTTTATCAAAGGCAACATGGCTGCCACTGGGAGCTAAAAACTTCACTTATATTTAGCCTTTTGGAATGAGGAGGAGCTGAGATAATTACTTTAGGGATTGATGCTCGCATTCTCTATCTCTCCTTAGCCGCATATCACTCCCCAATGCCGATTTGGAGTTCTCAGCAACAGATAAAAGGTACGGATAAAGTCAAATGCTCCGCCCAGAGGAAAACTGCTCTAGGGTACGTAGGATTCTCCATTTAAAAAGTTCAAATTGAATGCATAAATCTGCTTGAGCGTTTCTTAGATACATATATGCGATTACGGACGTCAGCAGACAGCAGGTGGAGGACCAGGAGTTGGTAACGTGCCCGAGCCCCAGTGGAGGTCTACTTTAACGCAGTCTATCTGATGAAGATGCTCAAGAGAGGTTTAAAACAAAATGAATGTTTGATGCAACAATAGAAAAATAATACCTTTTGATTACATCTGCATAATGTTCAAAGCTTTAAAAAGAACTCAAAATAAGAAAGTTTTTAAGTCTTCTGTAAAACCCAGGAGGATTGTTCACATGCAGTGAAAGTGAATGACGACCAAGTGCTGTTAAGCTTCAAACGTAACAAAAAGCTAAATAAAAGTGGTTAATATGACTCTTGAGCTATATTCCAAATCATCCAAAGCCATATGATAGTTTTGTAAGGCAAGTTTTTTGTTTGTTTTTTTAATTTTGGGGCGGTTATCAATTCATATTTCATGATTTCACATCTTGATTAGATTTTGATCTGATTCCAATTCATTTAACTATATGCAATTTATGTCCATTATGTATTATACTGGAAGTATAGACAGCTTAATGTTGATTCAGTAATAATTGATTAATTTAAATGGCAACTTCTGATTTTGTTCAGTTTTTTAGTCTTTTTGACTGATTCACTCAAAAAATGGATCTCAAAAGAATCCTACTACATTGGTTACACTACATGTTTTTGATACACTAAAAATAACTGCTTCATTAGAGTCATTGGTTTGTGAATCAGATCTTGCCATTTTAAGAATCCATCTTTAAATTACATGAATTACATTTGAGAGCTATGGCAATGGGAAAGATTTTCAGTGTTTTACCCTGATCCAATCACACAGCTGCTGTTTAGCTTCAAAAGACTTGAAAAACAGCACACGAGTTGTATGAACTAATTTTATGATACATTTGTAGTGCTTTTATTTCATTTTTGGAGTTTGATAGCCTGTGGTCACCATTCACTTACATTTTATGAAAAACAGCAGTGCCAACCTTCTGTCAAACATCTCTGCTGGTTATCTACAGAAGAAAGTCAGCCATATAGGTTAGGAATGATATGAGGGTAAGTCTTTTTCAGATTTTCACAAAGAATTCTCTTAGATTCTAATAAATACCATTTTCTCTAACCTCTTTTGTTGGCCTGAAAATGAAAATCTGTGGAAGGGAAATGTTGAATAACCCTATTGTATTTGTGGGGCTGTAATTGTCAGGTCAAAAAAAGGTGCTGTCTGAGTGAGCCTGGAATCAGAGGAATGCAGCAATTCATATTAATATGTTCATACTTGGGAGGAGGCCTATTCATTGAAAAATGATTATTTCTCTTTAACCCCCTGCTTATGCCTCCTCGTAACTCCTATCATTTTGTTCTTTTCCTATTTGTCCGTCTCTCTTTGTGTCCTAAATTACACATTTGTGTCTAGCCTTAATAGCTGTGCTAGTATTTTGCCATATTTATATGGATACTTGCATATTTATATGGATGCTTGCATATTGTATATAGATGATCAAGTAATCTACCTGTACAAGCTAACATTTACTTTAATTTAGGGCTGTGAAACGATTAATCGCATCCAAAATAAAAGTTTGTGTTTACATAATATACAGTGAGGAAAATAAGTATTTGAACACCCTGCTATTTTGCAAGTTCTCCCACTTAGAAATCATGGAGAGGTCTGAAATTGTCATCGTAGGTGCATGTCCACTGTGAGAGACATAATCTAAAAAAAAAAATCCAGAAATCACAATGTATGATTTTTTAACTATTTATTTATATGATACAGCTGCAAATAAGTATTTGAACACCTGAGAAAATCAATGTTAATATTTGGTACAGTAGCCTTTGTTTGTAATTACAGAGGTCAAACGTTTCCTGTAGTTTTTCACCAGGTTTGCACACACTGCAGGAGGGATTTTGGCCCACTCCTCCACACAGATCTTCTCTAGATCAGTCAGGTTTCTGGGCTGTCGCTGAGAAACTAGGTCTGGAGACTGGCTAGGCCACGCCAGAACCTTGATATGCTTCTTACAGAGCCACTCCTTGGTTATCCTGGCTGTGTGCTTCGGGTCATTGTCATGTTGGAAGACCCAGCCTCGACCCATCTTCAATGCTCTAACTGAGGGAAGGAGGTTGTTCCCCAAAATCTCGCAATACATGGCCCCGGTCATCCTCTCCTTAATACAGTGCAGTCGCCCTGTCCCATGTGCAGAAAAACACCCCCAAAGCATGATGCTACCACCCCCATGCTTCACAGTAGGGATGGTGTTCTTGGGATGGTACTCATCATTCTTCTTCCTCCAAACACGTTTAGTGGAATTATGACCAAAAAGTTCTATTTTGGTCTCATCTGACCACATGACTTTCTCCCATGACTCCTCTGGATCATGCAAATGGTCATTGGCAAACTTAAGACGGGCCTTGACATGTGCTGGTTTAAGCAGGGGAACCTTCCGTGCCATGCATGATTTCAAACCATGACGTCTTAGTGTATTACCAACAGTAACCTTGGAAACGGTGGTCCCAGCTCTTTTCAGGTCATTGACCAGCTCCTCCCGTGTAGTTCTGGGCTGATTTCTCACCTTTCTTAGGATCATTGAGACCCCACGAGGTGAGATCTTGCATGGAGCCCCAGTCCGAGGGAGATTGACAGTCATGTTTAGCTTCTTCCATTTTCTAATGATTGCTCCAACAGTGGACCTTTTTTCACCAAGCTGCTTGGCAATTTCCCCATAGCCCTTTCCAGCCTTGTGGAGGTGTACAATTTTGTCTCTAGTGTCTTTGGACAGCTCTTTGGTCTTGGCCATGTTAGTAGTTGGATTCTTACTGATTGTATGGGGTGGACAGGTGTCTTTATGCAGCTAACGACCTCAAACAGGTGCATCTAATTTAGGATAATAAATGGAGTGGAGGTGGACATTTTAAAGGCAGACTAACAGGTCTTTGAGGGTCAGAATTCTAGCTGATAGACAGGTATTCAAATACTTATTTGCAGCTGTATCATACAAATAAATAGTTAAAAAATCATATATTGTGATTTCTGGATTTTTTTTTTTAGATTATGTCTCTCACAGTGGACATGCACCTACGATGACAATTTCAGACCCCTCCATGATTTCCAAGTGGGAGAACTTGCAAAATAGCAGGGTGTTCAAATACTTATTTTCCTCACTGTATGTGTGTGTACTGTGCATAATTATTTTGTATATATAAATACACACACATGCATGTATATATTTAAGATTTTTTTTTTATTTATATATAAAATATATACAAAATAATTATGCACAGTACACACACATATATTATGTAAACACAAACTTTTATTTTGGATGTGATTAATCGCGATTAATCGTTTCACAGCCCTACTTTAATTAAATGAATTGACTTGGCACAAACTTATTTTTTAAATTAAGACATACATGAAGAACTTCAGGTTTATAGAGTTACTTGTGATGTTATTCAAATATCACCAAGAGCTTAGTTATAAACCACAAATCTGTTAAATTGCATTTTGGCAAACATTCACTCTCAAGAATCCGTCCGAAGCATCCAAGGATGCACCAAGAAGTTTTGCAATTGGAGATGTATTTAATAATCCATCAATCTCAAAGGAAAATGGTCTAACAAAATGAAAGTATCCCAACTGTGTAAAAGATTCAATTATGTGTAAGACAATGTCTGTGAAGATGCATTTGGAGGCAATTATATTTTAAATCAAATTATTTAAATCCATTCACCAGAAAAAAAAAAGTCCTTCAAATTCATTCAGTGACCTTTCCAGTTTGCCAAAAAAAAATTTGATTTGAGTCTTATTCAGTGCCCTTAGGTCAGCAAGTCCTCAATGATATCCAGTGCTGACCTAATCTTGTTTTGAGTCTGACCAAATTCCTTACTAAGTTTAAGAGTTACGATTACTAAGCATTTTTCGCCAACAGACAAAACAGACATTTGACATTTTCTTCCAAACTTCAACTGCTGAAATTTGTGAAAAAAATCACAACAAATCACCTCCAAAAATTGTTAGTTTATTAATAAATATGAATTATTGTGAGTTTAAGTAATAATAGTTTACTCCCATTGTGTTAAAACATGCACAAAACCATTGCAAGTCCAATAGACTACTTGCAAAAAAAATAACACAATAAAAAAATAAAAAAATCTATTCTAAATGTATTCTAAACTGCTCTAAATTCCAATGGCATGCAACACTTCAGGGTCGGTACTCAGAAAGAAAAACAGATCAGAGAAAGCTTTTATTTACGCAAAGAATTGGGATTAAACAGCGTGTAATCAAAAGTTTAATGATGTAACAGGCTGTTAAGTGTTTAAAGTTGGTGGAATTGATTCTAATTTTTGAGGCCTTTACAGTAGCTGCGTTATTGATCTAACTGAGGTAAACAGCTGTAGTGAAGACATTATTTTCACACAGGAATAAAGCCTTAATTAGGCAGCAAAATATGAGCATTACAAATTCTAAGGCAAGACAACATGAGTGATACTGTTATAAAGGACATGCACAAGTGACTAAAAGGTCAAATCACAAGAAAAGACAGTGTTCAAATATGTATTCAATCTGAGAACTAAGAGAAGAAAGAGGCAGAGAAGCAGATCTGCCACAAAAGGAGACAATATTCAAATTGCTCACTTAAGTTAAACACGGTCGTCTCTTTAGTGGCACACCGAGCTAACCCTGGCAATGAAAAAGCCTATTGTCTGACTCTGTTTACCGCTGGCCCACACAGTCCTTCATTATGACATCATTAGCCAGAGAAGACCGCTGCTCTGCTAAATGACCTTTAGAACAATGCCGGCCCATCAGTCTGTCTCAGAGCTGCAGAGCTGGCCTGTCACGAGAAACAGTGCTAGTGCTAGTCATTTCGGAGAGCATTTTAAACGAGCTGGATATGATGACATGCTTCATACGAAGGAGCGCTCTGACAGATCGTCTTGTGTTGAGAGCGCACAGGAGGAGGAGCAATGCTTTTTCTTGTCTTCTAACAGAGGTGAAATTGCTTTTTACTACACGTTTAAGAAAGTTGAAGGTGAGATTGGGCATTTTCTCTGCGTCTCGCACATACACGATTGTTCTTGGTGTGTGTCGGTGCAGCAGCAACAGCGCTATTGATTTTCAAGAAGTGATTGCAAGCTGTGAAGGTCAGGGTACAGACGTTAAATCAGACGGAGCAAGAAAAGAAGCCAAAGAATTGCTCTATACACATAGGTGTAATCACACATAATCCTTAAGGAACCGGAATCCTATTTCTATATGCTATATTCAATCTGACTTTGCCTAGAGGATGATACTTCGTGAAAGACATAATGGAGATAAGAGAGTGGAGGTTGAGGATAGAGATGTAAACACTGTTCCTGCAGATGCCACACAACTGACATGGTACAACATCTCTACATTCAGAATAAACAAACAGACCGACTATGCTCTATTTTTCAAAACCTTCAGCAACACAAACCCCTCAAGTTTATTCACTCAACGCAGTCCATCTCACTGAAGTAACACTGTACAAGGTCCAAAACAAATCAATACGTGGATTAGTATGTTAGACTGACCCCCTGCTCTCTGTCTGTCTACTTATCAATAATACGGGAATGCCTCACCCATGATGGGATGGGCTCAGGTCTCTGCCTCCATTTTCAAGTGTCAGATCGATCCTGCTAATGCTGTGTTCCATTCAACTTCCTTGCTTTGACAAGTGCAACAGAACGTCACTTGGAAGCTTTTGTAGATCTACAACCTTGATTTTGTAGAAATCAAGAAATCAGAAAATACACAATGTAAATTGTAAATGTAATGTAAAAAGACTGACTCATGTATTAATATCATATTAATTTCAATGCATGAGGCACATGTATAAAGAGGTGTGAGGGAAAAATGTGAAAAGTGAAAAATCACTTTCTGTGATTTTTTTTTTTTTAATTTGCTCATAATCAAATAAAGGTTAAAACTGGGAGAGTATTTTTTTTTTTTTACCAGCATGGAAGCCCATTTCTGCTACATAAGAAAAACACAAGTCAGAATTAAGTCAAAATTGTGACATAATATGTCATAAATAATTAAGACATAAAAAGTAATTATGACATCTAAAACCAAAATGATGGCAAAAAGCCCAAAATTGTGAGATAAAAAGTCAATTACGCTAATGTCAATGATGACAAAACTTATTAAAAAAAAAAAAAAAAAAAAAACCTTATGAATTACTAATGTGGCGGAAAAGGGATTCCATATTCCAGGGCATCTTAAGTATGCAGGATTTTTCTTTTTTCACCCTTTTGCAGTTACAATAGAAACCCCCCCACCCAAGGCTTCAGTAGTGTAAAACACGGTAAGCTTTCCTGCTGATAATTGTATGCACCTGCAGAAGAAATGCTAACATAGTTCATCCTTCACAGTTTGGTTGCTAGGAAACTTCTTTAATGAGCCTTTATGGTTGAAGGTCTGATATAAGTAGGAATATCCCACATCTGAGTTTTATTGGAATGCAGCATAACAGACTGAGGGGGTGATCGACATGGATCTGCTTGTAAAAGAACAACCAGGTAAGTGCTGATGCAACCGCCCATACACTCATATAGAAGTCACTTGTTAACCACATACGCACGCACGTCAAAAGCCATGGACAGGTTGTCAGGTAGCAGGTTATCTAAGTGAGACATTATTAAACCCTCATTAGTGCTGCGAACACTCTCCTTCATTCCCTCGCTCACGCACACACTCTTTCTCCCCTTCTATGAGGTCAGCAGGTGTCTGGGGCTCTGTAGGGCCTGTCTGAACGTAATTAAGATCTGCTCGTTAAGATGTTGCTCAGACCAGTAACACTGTTGGCATGGAGACCGCCTGCCGAGAAGCCGTGCTGATCGAAATCCTCTTAGTGATATCATCTCAGCATGATGTTGGTGACTGAAGATAACAGAGTGATGTCATCACTGTGCCCCCCGACGATGAGTTAAATGTCTGTGTATGTTGCTCCATTCCCGAGTGCTAAATGATATTTGACAGCCTGATGAACCTTCACTACAACTACATTCCTTCAGTGTGAACGCAATGATTTATATTTAGCATTTTGAGACTTTAGTGTGTAAGAGAAATATATTTATGTATTTATTGAAAACAGACAATATTGTTACTCAATATATGGTGCTTTTGACAGAGGGATTAGAGAATGTTAACTGTTTATGGCAAACATGTAAGAGTTCGATTTTGATTGATAAGTATGGAGATGTTGTGAGGTCTCAGATAACTGAGCACAGGCTGGATATATTGCCCCTCTTATTTCTTTTTTGTCTCCTTCTCATGTTTCAAGTTTCAATCTACAAATGCTGCAAGAAACGACTTGTGAATAATGGCTCTTTCTGTAGTGAAGGTCAGAAGGCCTGGAAAGAGTCTGGGGAGTCAGATAAAATGTTTCCAATTAAAAAATATTTATGTACGTCAGGTGGGCATATTATTGATATGATTAACCAGATAGTGTACATATATGACAAAAGGAAGTAGGAGGCCTTCTGATAATCTGTTAATTTGCTTATCCAATCAACTTTGAAAGTCTTAGTTAGTCTTAAAAAGACTAAGAAAAGTCTTAAATGTAAATTTAATTAAACATTAAGTTAGGATCTTTTGTAAAATAAAAGCATTAAAAAAGAGAATGTACTTTTAAAAAAAATTCCCCCATGCATGTGGATGATAAAAACATAAATGTTATCATTTTGCTAAATGAACAGCATTTTTATTAGTCTCTCATATTGTAACTATAATCAAGCATATGAATGCATTCTGAAGCAGCTGAGAGATTAGGTAATTAACCTTAAATGAGATGAGGTATTTAACAGCTTAGTTGGTGCAAGCTTGTCTCTAGAGTTCCTGATATCAGTATGTATGACAACTAAGACTGCAGAAATGATCACATCATGATTTGGGAGACTGGTGTGGAGATTTATTCATAGTAAACAGGGGAAGTCGAACAAATGTAACATTTTACAGATGAGAGAGAGAAAAAGTGAGCAACAAACAGAATGCAATATTCCATGGCAGAGTTCTGAGGTTCTCCCAGAATCTGAGGATGACTAAATTTCTGATTTGTAAGAGCGAGCAAACAGTATTCCTAGAGTTGTGTGGAAGAGGACAGTCTGAGAGTTGCTTTTAATAATGCATGTAGTGCAGAGAAGTCTGATGAATTCTCGCAAATCAATTCTTTTGAACTGTTTGTTTCAGTGAATCGGCATTGTGAATTGATACAGTGATTTAAGTCACGTTATTAACAAAGTCTTATCTATCTATCTATCTATCTATCTATCTATCTATCTATCTATCTATCTGTCTGTCTGTCTGTCTGTCTATCAATCTATCTATCTATCTACGGACGGTAGAGCAGAGACTGACAGTGACGAAAGAAAGTTAAGTCAAAAGCAGGTGAACACAAATTGAAACTCAAAACAGACTAAAATTCCAAAGTTAGCTCTGGACGGATCTGTAGTATATGATCTAAACTCTAAAAATGCTGCCGATACGAGTGGAGAGAACATTGTGTCACACGTAATAATCCTTTTAAGAAGTGTGCTGAATGGCACTAATGTTGCTACTTTGATCCTCTATAAACACGCTGACAGACAATTAACCTCCACTCAACACTATCATCAGTCAACACTGAGCAATGGCATATTCTTCCCTGTTGGCAACGCTGAGCGCACATCTGCTCAGATGTCAGGTGGCGATGACTCCTTGATAATCTCATCTTTAGGAAAGATTACGGGTTCTTCCTGAGATTTTCTGCCTCTAATTACAGAATTTTCCAAACTGAATGAGCTGGCTCTGTTTCCCTGGTGATTAAGACTTCATTGGTGGAGTGTGATTTCACTTTGCATGAATTGAGAGGAGTGCTGAACTCCATCTCAATCGAGAATGTAAACAACTATAAAATGCAATAATCACAAGGGATTGATAGCTAATTTTTTTGTCAGTGCTGTGCTCAAGTCCCATCTGCCGCCCTGCAAAAAATGACTTTCAACATGAAATAAAGGCCATTCTCTATTCATCCTACAACACCTGCTATGAAGCTGGTCATCAGAAGTATTCCAGACCACACCATGAACTTTATTGTAGCCTAACTGAGTTAGTTAGGGACAAATGAGAGGGTAATGAAACTTCTGTACAAATACCGTTCGATTTAGGGTCAGAGTTAGATTTTTTTTGTAAGAAATTGACTATTGTAATGTTACAACCGGTTTAAATAAACGCTGTTCCTTTGGACTTTTTTCCATCAAAGAATTCTGGAAAAAACTGCATCATGGTTTTCACTAAAATATTAAGCATCACAGCTGTTTTCAACATTGATGATAATACTAATGTTTCTTGAGTAACAAATCAGCATATTAGAATGATTTCTGAAGGATCATGTGACACTGAAGACTGCAGTAATGATGCTGAGAATTCAGCTTTGCCATCACAGGAATAAATTACATTTTAAAATATAATAAAATAGAAAACAGTTATTTTAAAATGTAATAACATTTTACAATGTTACTGTTTTACTGTATTTTTTATCAAATAAATGCAACCTTCTAGAGCATTAGATTTTAAAACAAAAAACCCCAAGCACAAATTTTTGAACAGCAGCTTATACAGTGCATCCGGAAAGTATTCACAGCTCTTCACTTTTTCCACATTTTATTTTATTCCAAAATGGATTAAATTCAATATTTTCCTCAAAATTCTACAAACAATACCCCATAAAAACAACGTGAAAGAAGTTTGAAATCTTTGCAAAAAAAAAAAAAAAAATTATATATGTATATATGTATATAACACACACATAAGTATTCTCAGGCTTTGCCATGACACTCAAAATTGAGGTCAGATGCATCCTGTTTCCACTGATTATCCTTGAGATGTTTCTACAACTTGACTGGAGTCCACCTGTGGTAAATTCAGTTGATTGGACGTGATTTGGAAAGGCACACACCTGTCTATCTAAAGTCCCACAGTTAACAGTGCATGTCAGAGCACAAACCAAGCCATGAAGTCCAAGGAATTGTCTGTAGACCTCCGAGAAGGATTGTATCGAGGCACAGAAAAATTTCTGCAGCATTGAAGGCATCATTGTCTTCATCATATGTAAATGGAAGAAGTTTGGAACCACCAGGACTCTTCCTAGAGCTGGCCGTCCGGCCAAACTGAGCGATCGTGGGAGAAGGGCCTTAGTCAGGGAGATGACCAAGAACCCGATGGTCACTCTGACAGAGCTCCAGTGTTTCTCTGTGGAGAGAGGAGAACCTTCCAGATGAACAACCATCTCTGCAGCACTCCTCCAATCAGGGCTGTATGGTAGAGTGCCAGACGGAAGCCACTCCTCAGTAAAAGGCACATGACAGCCCGCCTGGAGTCTGTCAAAAGGCACCTGAAGGACTCTCAGACCATGAAAAACAAAATTCTCTAGTCTGATAAAACAAAGATTGAACCATTTGGCCTTAATGGCAAGCATCATGTCTGGAGGAAACCCTCGCTCATCCCCTGGCCAATACCATCCCAACAGTGAAGCATGGTGGTGGCAGCATCATGCTGTGGGGATGTTTTTCAGCGGCAGGAACTGGGAGACTAGTCAGCATCGAGGGAAAGATGAATGCAGCAATGTACAGAGACATCCTTGATGAAAATCTGTCCCAGAGTGCTCTGCACCTCAGACTGGGACGACGGTTCATCTTCCAACAGGACAACAAGCCTAAGCACACAGCCAAGATAACAAAGGAGTGGCTACGGGACAACTCTGTGAATGTCCTTGAGTGGCCCAGCCAGAGCCCAGACTTGAACCCGATTGAACATCTCTGTAGAGATCTGAAAATGGCTGCACCGACGCTCCCCATCCAACCTGATGGAGCTTGAGAGGTCCTGCAAAGAAGAATGGGAGAAACTGCACAAAAATACAGTAGGTGTGCCAAGGTTGTAGTATCATACTCAAAAAGACTTGAGGCTGTAATTGGTGCGAAAGGTGCTTTAACAAAGTATTGAGCAAAGGCTGTGAATACTTAAGTACTGTACATGTTATTTTTTTCGTTTTTTATTTTTAATAAATTTAAAAAAAGATTTCAAACAAAACGTCTTTCACCTTGTCATTATGGGGTATTGTTTGTAGAATTTTGAGGAAAATAATTCATTTAATCCATTTTGGAATAAGGCTGTAATATAACAAAATGTAGAAAAAGTGAAGAGCTGTGAATACTTTCCGGATGCACTGTATTATAGACACTTTTTATGTACAGGTTTTATAAATATATATATCCAGTCCATGCATCTCAATGTTGTCACTTGTTTATTTGCATTCCCTCTTCTCTCTGCTTTTTTATGAGTCACAGCCCTGCCACATGTAATAAATTGTGGCAAATAACACCAATAATGTGTTATCATGCAGCACACATTCTCTGGTAGTTTTAATGCTCATAATAAGTGTATGAACATGTTTCCAGGCTAAAAAGCTGGAAAAGCTTTTAGCTAAAAAAGCTAAAAAGACAGTAAAAGCAGGCATGCTTTAGTTTAGGAGGACTGATAAGCTGAAGAGGGAAATACTGTAACATTTTTATGATTTAATACTTATCTATAAGCCATCCAGCAAACCCTCCGACAGCATATGAACTCTCTGGCTATAGCAGCACACATGATTGAAAACTCCATACAGTATATACAGTGCCACTTGCCATATTAGACCAGTTAATTGCACACTTAACCTCATTGCAAAAATTAATTAGATTGTTATTGAAAACTCTGCTGATTTAAATGACACCATGGAAACATTAGGGACTAATTATAAAAATTATTTGTGATAGTGCTGGAAGAAAATGATAAACAAATAACTATTATTGTTTGTCATGAAGTAACACTACAGCTATATAGTTTTCAGACAAAGTTATTTCTTGTAACATCTTTGTAAAGAATAAACTGTAAAATAAAATAATATACAATTATGAATGAAATATTTTTAATATTTTATAAAATCTCTCTCTCTCTCTCTCTTTCTCTCTCTCTCTCTCTCTCTATATATATATATATATATATATATATATATATATATATATATTTATTTTTATAATATTTTTACCACATTTACATGCACACACACATGTACCTAAATCTAATTGATAACTGGTCAAAAGGCAAAAGAAAAATTCACATCTAAAAAGCTTCAAAGTTGGTCATTAACCATGACAAACATGTCTCGTATCATAACTGCAAAAGTTCTCTTCAGAACGCAAAAAGACAATTGCAATGATCTCACCTCCACTTAAAAAAATAAAAAAATAAAAATGAAAGACTTGTTGTGTCTGAAATTAGGCCGCATAGCACTGTAAAGAATGTAATAGCCACTTTTGGCCATTTTTGAAGTCAGAATCAGACTTTGAGAAGAGATAATAGGGCAGAAAGAAATCAGAATGGGTCAAGACTAGCAATCTCCAGATTGGAGTCTGAACTTTCCAACAACTCAACCATGAAGCCGGCCTTTTTAAAATGTTAGCCATTTTAATGATTAGAATAATGCCTTGCCTTCAACTTACACAGACAGATAATTTCCGATGTCAGACAGCCAATCAAGTCTTAACCCTAATTCAAAGTTATATTTAAAAAAAAAAAAAGTGAAAAAAAGACTTAAATGTGAAAAGGAGCACAGATACAAAGGAGGATAAGCCTGTCTTCTAGAAAGAGGGTATTAGAAAGCATATCCTTCTGTCGCAACTGAAGCAGTAAAATCTCCACAGTGGCAGGCAAAGAAGATCTGTCATTTCCTTTAGACGGACATTTATATACACGACTGGCTAAGGCTCTCAAATATACATCTGTATTCTACAACCATGCAATTGTTCACATCAGAACTTCCAAGTACCACCAAGTCATGACATGACAACTAATTTTTCAGTAAACAAAATTACACCTTTTTGAGTGCAAGCTTGAGAACTGTAACTCATGATATATTGCCATATTTTGATTGATATCAATAAGATAAATCAGAACCCTCATCAATCCCTTGACAGGGAGATCTATGGAAAGGCCCTATGAGGAAACACATACACAAGTAACATATAGAAAGGATTACACAAAGTTTGTCATGCAATTTAAACATGAATATTTACTATACTAATATTTACTATACTTGATCTTAAAACTTCACAACTAGAAGAGAAGATGTTCAAAATTGACTGCTGAATTGACCTTGGGGTGGTTGACTATGATTTCACTTTTTTTAGTTTAGTTAGTATTTTGTCCTAAAACTTCACATACACACTACCGTACTCACGAGAGCACAAGTTGAATTTGCTCAGTGAGTTACTCTGGCATCGAGTAATGATGCTCATTAAATATGCCCTTGTATCCGAGCTGCACCAATCACATCGGGTTAACTGATATAGGCGGGACAGAGGCGAGCTAAATAGATGACGACAGTGCTGTGACGTCAAAGTCATTAGTAAACATTGCAAGATAGCTATGGATGAACACCAGTTGTTTGAAACGGCTTTGGCCGCTACAATGAACGAGTTAGACTTGGCTTTTTATCTAAAAGAGGAACAGAAGACGGCGCTCAAATCGTTCCTTTGCAAGAAGGGCGTTTTTACTGTTTTGCCGACCGGATACGGTAAAAGTCTAATCTACCAGTTAGCTCCGCTGGTAGCTAAGCGATAACTTGTTGTGATTGGTCGTAGTGTTACCCAATTGCGTGCAGTGAGATTTTCAAATGCATGCTTGGTGCCACCCTCTTTCAGATTTAGGTCTGGATTTCCAGGCTACATACACACTCTGGGGACATCAGAAATTTATTTTACATCTTGTGAAAAGGGCATTATACCATCCCCTTTCATGAAATCGATCATCCTTGTTTTGAAACCAAATACAATAACTTTGTAGTTTTTTGTTTATTGAATGCTTTTTTAGCATGTGGAATAAAAATGTAGTGTGTCCACTCCAGTCTGAACAGCATATAAGGTGCTGAAGTCTGAGCTGTGGCACAGAGGCCAGTGTTCCCAACAAAAACAACTGTTGTGTTTTAGTCCAGCCTGGGTCATGTCTTAGGGGCTGTTTACACGACAACATTTTCAACTAAAAAATGCGTTTTGGTCATTAATTTACACGACAACGGCATTTTGGGTGCCTGAAAGTTTTGAACACAGGTTTCAAAGTTCACGTTTTTGAAAAGGACCTCTGTGTAAACAACAAAAAACGTGAATCTCCGAAAACGTCATGCACATGCGTATTGTGTTCAATCGTGTTCAATGGCCTAGCAGAATACAGCGTTTTTTTGGGTCGTTTTCGCAGATCCGTGTGAATTGGGATCGTTTTGACAGTGGTGTCGCCTGTGCGTGGAAAACACAAAGGAAAAACTTTGTTGTCGTGTAACCACTAACCTATCTCAAATAGCTTGATTACATCTAGGCAGATTTACAAAAAATAAATAAAGGAAGAGAAGAAACTGTACTAGAAAATAATGTCCTCTCTAGAGACGTGTCTATTCGTGCTTCAGTCAAATTGACATTAGGAATTCAGAATAAATTTATTCAGCTTTTGTCTTCCTCGCTAGAACAAACAAACCAAAAGTAAAATGAAATGATGGAAACACATGAAGACAGATAATTATGTGTTAAGTTGATTAAGGTTTGTCCTCATTCTGTTTGATTAACTGAAACTCTGACATGAATCACGGGAACAAAAAACAACAGATGTTTTATTTATTTTTTATAAATTAATTGGGTATTATTAGCCAGTGAATCAAATGAGCACAAAATGTTGTAAAATAAATGGTTAGATGGAAGAGCACAAAATGTTGTAAAATAAATGGTTAGATGGAAGAATATACACTATATGGCAAAACAGCTTGTGGACACCGATTTCTAATAATAGAAAAATTCTAGTCTAGTTACCCCAGTGAAAACAGATCTTAAAGATACAAAAAATAAATAAAAATTGCTATCATTCACTAACCTCATGTTGTTCTAAACCTGTATGACATTCATTCTTCTGTGGAACACAAATGAATATATTTTTAAGAATGTTTCAACTCTTTTTTTCCCCTCCATGTAATAAAAAAAGTCAGTGGGGTCAAAAACTAAATTTTCACTGTATGGACAAAAAAAAAAAAAAAAAAACCCAGACATTTTACAAAAGATCTTTTATGAAGAAAGTAAGTTGTACACGTTTGGAATGACATTAAGATGAGGTAATGATGACAATTTTCATTTTTAGTAGAATTTAATGTATTTAACATAAAACTTTTAGGTAGGATATGGAAGTAACAATTTATAAGCTCTGGCTAACGGCTTACATGCTAGGCAATATTCTTGACTTGATTTTTAGATAGTTACAGTCATTCCACAGTGTGGAGGAAGGTATTGTCTTGCTCCAGAATGCCTGCTAATTACTGGATCTATATCTGGAGGGTGACATTTAGATATGTAAATACCACTGATGCCATTATTCGCTCTTGAAGTGATATATGGACAAGTATCTGCCCATTCGTAGCTTTGGTTCCCCCAGGAGCAAACCAAAATAGCGAAGTCATGCATCTGTCCCGAAGGCACAGGTCAGCCTACCACTTAGTTTATAACTAGGGCAATTATTTAAGGTTAATTGATGTTGTGTAAAACAGGAGAAAAGGCCAGAGTGTGCAAGCAAATGTGTTTAGTTGAGCTTTGTTATTTTGGTTAGCAAGATAAATTATGACCTATATAGTCTGAAAGATAATGGGGCAAATTTACCAAACACTTGCACCACATTAGCCTGTGGTATTCCAGCATAATTCTTATTGTCCTAAGAAGTCTATTGCCAAATGATGAGATCGTTTCAGATTTCAACAAAAGTCATTGTCAATAGTGTTGCTAAGAATGAAGCACATCTCACATACAAGTCACTTTCAAACCAAACAGCTTTCTGTTGGTCAACACAGCTAATTTGCGTAGTTCCAAAATTTGCATGGGGAATTTTTTCACTCTATTGAAATTATTTGAATTTGTCAGCAAAAATTCGATGATCAACAGTAAATATGTCCACACATTCACAGCTTTTGGTTCATTTTGAGTTGGACACAATGAAAGTTATGACTATGAAGTGTTTCTGATTCACTAAATAGAACCAGTATATTTGTTTGTGAATCCACTATATTGGTCACAATGTGAGCCCTATCTTGCACCCAGCGCAATTGATTTTGTACACCGACGCATGTATCATTCCTATTTTGCACCCGCGCACAGCGGACTTTTCCCTCCACAGACGCACATCGGTAAATTAGGAAATGAACTTGCACTCCCGGGGGCGGTTCAGCGCAAAGAGGAGGCGTGTTCCGGTGCAAACGTTCCCTGGTGCTATTTTGCAGGTTTAGAAAACAATTCCGCCACTGACCAGGAAAAACCTAGTCTAAAGTCAGTGGCGCGTTGCGCATGTTATTCATATGCTATTTTAAGGGTGCATGCTTGGCCATAATCAATGTAGCGTGTACACAACGTGCATACACTTTGCTTATCTCATCTACACACAGATGCAGCAGTTCTCATTTTTAGAAAACCATACATTATTACAAGGAAAAATATTAACACATGAGGGAAATCATTGTTGTGTCCATGAAGATGTGAAAAAATAGGCATAAATCTAACTTACACATTCACCCAAATTATTATACGCCTGTTTAACCGAAGCTAATTTGGGTGGGTTTCTCCCATCCCCAATGTAACTTCTCTGTCTTTTACGGCCCTGACAAGAACATTGGTCTCCTCGGCTGTGAACCACTCCTGGCGCGCGCCTGGAAAATCCGCAGTTATAATAACAATCCGCCATGGAACAAGTGCGTCTACTCTTAAAGGGAATGTGAGATGTCGCTCTGATTGGTTTATTTCACATTACGCCTAAACCACACCTATGAATAATGAAGCTACTTCAGACCAACCCATTTTAGATTTGCGTCGGGCACAAGAGTCATTTATCCCGCCGTTATAATAGCAACAGAGCCCAAGACCCGCCCACAAAGTTACATGCATTTCGCGCTTGATACTTGCGTTTCAGATCGTTAAAATAGGGCCCTGTATGTTTTTGGTTCACACACACAAAAAATCTGGTTCATGAGTCAGATTATTTACACTTTTTTCTTTGGCTCGGTTTGCTTTTCCACTGCAGTTTAGTACCGCTTCGAAGTGGGTGGGATTATAGACTGATCGTTATAGTTGCACAGCCTCTACTGCTGTGACATCATCATAAACGTGACACAAACAAACAAACACACAACACAACACAGGAGCAATGGAGCATATCGATGGAATGGTGTTCTTGATTCTCGGCATGAGTGCCTATAACAGTGCCTGATGGCTCGAGAATGCACTCCCTGAAATAGGTTCCAAGGTGCAAACGATTATCAGTTATCTCTGCACAAACCTCAAAAACGTAAACCCGTGAAACGCTGATGTCGCGCACATGCGCATCACGTGTTCAGACCATAGGTATGCGCGTTTGATTATATATGTGCGCAGGCACAGATATAATCATGGTCCTTTACAAATCAACCCTCAACAAACTACTTGTCTGGCCTTAAAATTTATAATACAGAATAATTTATCGTGTCCGCGTAGTGAGCGCTATTCATTACCTTACTGTGAGATCTTAACACTTCCACGCCCAAACACACTGTGGCAGGCCAATGTTGGAGAGCCCAGAAGCAAAGAAGGTCCCAGCTGTGAAAAATCATAAATTATGAGTACTTCCACCTGTTCACCCTTCAAACATGGAACCACTCACAGCTGTAGCCAATAATGGCCCACTGGAGGTCACTATAAATCTGGAACCTGTGCTTCACTCAAAAAAAAGATGGTCCTGGGTGCAGACAACCCCAGGACAAGGTGAAGAAGCACAGGGAGGCCTAGAGTGAGACTGGCTGAAGAGAAAGAGAACACACTAGGTGCGTTTCCATTACAGATTTGTGCAAAACTTTTGCGATTTTTTCTAAATGTCGACAAAAAACTATTGCGAAATGACAGCGTTTCCATTAACCTATATTATGTGACTAAAACTTCATTTTTTCCTCTCGCAATAAGTAAAATCATTCCAAAAACCATGGCAACGGACGTTGGTAGGTTTATGTACTATATCCCAGCCACTGCACTAGCCATTATTATTAATCGAAGGCGATGTATGTGTGTTTTCCAAGCATTAATGGTAAGGAATGACCCTTATTATACTTGTGAGCGGCACATATGAGGTGTTTCTGGGTTTTTCTACCTCATATCTGCATCGAGGTCTTGATTGTGGCATTTATTTGAGGTTTAGAATCCATTATTCCTGTAATTCTTTTGTCTTATATAAATGTAATAAAGAACTCTGTCTCGTATTCTGTCCAAACACACCGCGTCATCTACGTCAGGTGACTGTAAAGGCCTATTTATACTTCTGCGTCGAACTTACGCCGTAGCTACGTCGTAGGCTGTGTGTAGCGCGCGTACCCTTCGGCGTACTCTGACGTGCACCTCTCCAAAAATGTAACAACGCGTCAACTCTACGCGGACGCAAGTGCTGTGATTGGTCTGCTAGGACCACTCCCTCGGGTTTCACATGCTCCCTCTGCGCGCGTCAACGCGGACAACGACGCAGAAGTATAAATGAAAACCAACGTGTTGCCTACAGCGTAGAGGCTCTGGCGTAGGTCCGACGCAGAAGTATAAATCAGCCCTAAGGGCCGTTACATAGACAACGCATCGGTACGCATACGCGTCCGCAAGGCTACGCATCGCTACGCTTCGGCCACCATTATGCGTCGATGCGTAGCCAAATGTGTCGTCCTAGTTTTTGATATGCGATGCGCCAATGCACGCAATACATGCAAGTATTGCAAGTATTGTACATTAATTCAAGTATATTATGTTTACAGAAGAAGGTTTGAATACAATGGCGGGCGAAGAGAAAAAATTATGCGAGCTTATACGTATACATCTCGTCTACAATGTGTGTGTGTGTGATTTTGGTTGGGTGACAGTTGTAGGTTACAGTTTGACAAAAGCACAATGTTGTGTTTGACATAAATATAAGTAGGCTAAACACTTTGCAGTTTTAATGATGTCCTGTATGAACAAAATGACGGAGTATGTTTTTATGAACCACTGTTCGATGGCGCCCGTGCCTCTCTCTCTCTGACACACACACACACACACACATTCCAGCATTGCAATCTTGACATCGCAGCCTGTTATGCTGCGTTCACAACAAACGCGAATAGAGCGTCAAATTCGAGTCTATCGCGTCTAGTTCGACGCTTGAACATTTTGAATCCATTCGCGCGTCCAAAGCGAAAGCGAGCGTTTGTTGCGTGAGCGGTGTATTGCATTTCATGCATCGCCCGTGACGCTTGTGTCTGCTTGCGTCCACTGTTTTGACTATGAAAGGGAGCGCGTCGCTCGCGTTGCTTACTCGCGTTGACTATGTAACGGCCCTAAATGCGCAAAAACTGTTTCCAATGGAGTTTTGCGAAATATTTCTTTTTCGAATTGCCTGAAAAACCACCTCATGCGAGCGTAAAAACTTTTTTGAGATAAATTGGAGATTTTGCAAAAATTTACGTGTTTCCATGGGTAATGGAAACGCGGCTAGTTAACCTTGTAACCTCTGCTTTCCCAACTTTGCCTTTCGTTTGTTCTGTCTTCCCCCTTCAAGGAGGCCTAGAGTTCAAGCGGACGGTAGTAACACAGCTGTCATGAGTACCCTAGACCGGGAAGAACCTAGGTTCCAGTTTGGATCCCTTTTGGCCATCCTATATATTTTTTGTTAAATAAAATACAGTTTCTGTTAACACTGCCCCCGTCTCTCTTGTGGTTGTGTTTTGTGGCAGCTGAATCCTCTCCTTGCTTTGGGGACGTGTCACAACACATACACACAGTCTTGCTCTCAAACATATAATGCATCAACAACACACATGACAGGCACATTTATGACCTTTTAAAGTGATAAAAAGATTAAGCATTTCTCTTGAAATGTGATAACAGAAGACCCAAGTGTGACAATTTCCACAAGCTACAGCCTGTGGAAGTCCATACTTAACACAAACAACACTTCTTTTTGCTTTCTAAATTTAAGACACCCTGCCAGTGGCATGTTGTAAAGTTGATAACATAATGCGATTAACATCTAGTATAATCTTATCTTGGCAGAAACATGATTATCAAGAGCATGGAAACACTAGCCCATGCGCTGGTTAAACAGGGCTGTGCTTCAGTTTACACCACTTTCTGACATCTACAAATACACACATACACATGGCATGGAATAAAAACAAAGCAGCAGAGTGGATCGAATCATTTTTCACTGTAACTGGACATGCATATTGTGTGTATGTGCACTAAATCGGAAATGTGAACCAGCCATAGAAGCAAAAAAAACAAGGTAGAAACAAAAACATTACATCTTATATCTCACCAGCACATTTTCTATGACAGGAGCTGATAAATATTTCCATGGTTCTGCACAGTTGAACCCAGTGAAATGGAAAACATGGAATATCTCTTTCGATCTAGCGCCCAGGCTGTTAAGAGATTCAAAACCATCTTTCTGAATTGAATGAGTTCAGTTTAAATGTTAAACACATTTCATGACTTCAAAGACACAAGCTGTTAGCATTCAGGCATATCCATCAATGCCCTGTCAAAAAATATTACGTTTATTGATGAAGTGCTGATAAGCAATGATTAACTGTGCTGTTATTAGGCAGTATTGATAGCATAAATCCCTTTGTCCATATGTCTAGACAACAAAACGTGACTGGTGATCTATACATTCACTCACACCACCCACACAGAGCAACTTAGACATCTCTTTTCTTCTAACACACATACAAACACACAGACAGACACACAGACACAAACGCGCACACACACACATGTGCACACACACACGCGCACACACACAAACACACACTTTGAAAGTGGTCCTTATTCCCTCTACAAAACGCTCTCTGCATTGTGGGCCCATCCATTATGGATTTGTATTGTGGAAAGATGAATGAATCTTTAACCTTATGACGCAGCCCCCTCAGATCAGCTTTACCCTTTCATGCATTTTTCATGGGACCACAAGTTGGTTTATTCATCTTTGTTTTTTAAGACAGGGTCTTGGAGGCCAGGGACACTATGGTGGTTCAGGTCATCGAGAGTAAACATTCAAACATTCGCTCTCACACATATGTTGTTCAGTAAGGTTGGAAGTTGTGAGAAGAGTCAACAGTTTACAGAAAATCAGGGGAATTGAAATGTATTAAACGCCATGCTTTATAGAGCTTCAGCCCTCATAACAATACTTTGAGAAGGCAAACGGGTCCTCTCATTGTCGTATTGTGATTAAATGTCTAGTTAAAACCAACAAAAAGCCTGAAAACACACCAGCTCATGTGCTCTCCAGAACCCTCTACCAGTGATGGTAATGATTGAGGAACGAATTTATTATGCTAGTTAGTAATGTCTGTGTGTTTTTAGGGGACAAACGAGTATTAAAATATGTCAGAGCTGTAATCAAAGTCCCTTTACAGTAAGTCGACTTGGTAAGTCTCAATAGATCAGGGTGCTAGGTCATTGAGGGCTTTGTAGACAAATAACAAGATTTTAAAACCAATTCTATACTTGACAGGGAGTCAGTGCAGAGACATTAAAATAGGTGTTATATGGTGATATTTTCGCTTCCAATTGAGCAGTTTAGAGCTGCGTTTTGGACCAGCTGCAGACGAGAGATGGAAGCCTGAGAAATGCCATAATACAGCGAGTTACAGTAGTCAAGCCGAGATGTTACAAAGGCATGGATTGTGGTTTCAAAATTGCTCCTGGATAAAAAGGGCTTAACTTTACAGAGAAGGCGAAGTTGGTAAAAACATGACTTGACTCATGTCACTCCTAACCTCTGACTGTCATTTTTGGACTTTTTTCATAATATTATGTTCCACAGAGGAAAGAAAGTCATACAGGTTTATAACGACATGAGGGTGAATAACTGATGACAGAATTTTCTTTTTTGGGTGAACTATCATTTTAAAGCACTGCTGTATGTGTGTTTTGGATTCACACTGGAAAGGAAGCTGATATGTCAAACAGCCTGACAAACAGAAGTATTTGTGTGCAAAACTGTTTTCAAATAAATTATAATAATAAAAGGTCACCGCTTCACCTCCTACTGAATTCACCTGCTGCTGGGCTTACCGGGGAGACGACTCCAGGTAAAGACATAGACATAAGGGGCTCCAATTTGCATCATTAAAAAATGGCCAATCATAATGTTTATTAATATGACATTACCTTCGCTCTCTTTTCCGTCTCTCCCCATGCCTTCTTTCTTTGTCTATCACCTGCTGGGCAGGAGAACATGTGTCACTCAGTATGGCGGCACAGCAAGGGTGCGAGAGAAGACTCGCAGGCACACGCACACACAGTCTAAATGAAAGTTTAGTCACGCCTTCAGCACAGCTATTTATTGTGCGAAAGAAGGTGTGCGTGCACATTCACGTGAGTGTGCATACTTCTCCAAGGATTTCTGAGAGGCCACTCAAATGGCGTTTATTGCTCTCTGCTCTAGAGGTGAAGTGCTTTCAATCTGCACTGAGAGAAAAGAGGCAATTATGAGAGCACAGAACACATTAGAATAACCATCATGTTATCATCAGCTCGCCTCAAACAGCAGGCAAGAGCCGTGACCCTTTTCCTCTCGTTTGCTTTCATCTCGCGCTCTCATTTGCTCATGTTCCTCTGCAAATGATAGGCGGCGTGTGATGTGCTTTCTGGTAATGCTGTTGAACATCCGCTATCTTTGTTTTCAATGGAATGCTCTAAAAAGTAATCTGAAATGGATGTGCGGCATCTTGCTTTATGGAGGGATGAGACCCTGAGCAGGAGTCAGTCAATTGAGCCTCCACCAAATCTCCTATGACAAAAGCAGAGCGGCCGAACACACAAACACTCACACGCACACACGCATCGGCCAAATTAAAAATTGATCCTCTAGGCTTGAGGTCTATTTCATTTTTTGCTTGCTTCTATCCTCAGATACCCTTCCCATTTCTCTTTCAGGGTGAGAGACCGTTGAAAATGAGGATGGATTAGGTTAGTACACAGAAAGAAGAGAAATAAAGCCACACATATATTAATGTGGGAGATTTAGGAAGTGCCAGATGAGATGATGCACACAATGTGACATCAGGCTGATATCAAGAAGTAGGGTTGGGTGATGCATCAAATTTTCACAATATATTCACCATGATTATGCTTGCAATATTAAACTGAGAAACGATGTGAATATTGCAATGATTTTAATGTGCTTTTTTGGCTATTACGTTTTTTAAGACTGCCATTAGACTAGTTTAACACTCCTTCTTTGTCTAGCAGCTCAAGAGCGCTAAGAGAGAGTGTTAAGACAGATATTTTAATACATTCTCCGATTTAAACTTCAGTAAAAGATGGCTATGGAGTTGGTGAGTTCATTTCAATGAATCAGTTCTGGATCAGTTTAAAACTTAAAAGTGATTCGAAATGATTAACTTGAGTCATTACTCAAAAATGTCTTAAACATTTTTAATATATGAAAATGTATTAATTAATTATTTGAAATAATTGTATTATTAAAATAAAATTTTAATTTATTCCAAATAAATTTTAATAAAAACTGATTTTTTTATTTATTTTACATTTCAAAATCATGCATGTATATATTTTCACTATAATTGGCTACAACAGCTGCTTGGTTGAAATGTTTCCTCTGATTAAAAAATATGTTTTAAATATAAAAGGGGTCGTGACAGATTTTTTTTTAATTCTTTGAATATGTTCCTTGAGGTTCACTTATAAATGTTAAAAAAATCTTTTTGCACACAAAAATAAATATATATGCGGGAAAGCGATTATTTTCAATCTTCATTCTGACCCTCTGTCTGAAATAATCAGTTTTTAAGGGGCGGCACCTTTAAGGCTTGTCAGCAAATGGCCACTGTTATGAAAGGCTAACGCCATTGCATAGTAAACAGTATCAAAAGCCACTCGCTGTTGCATGCGAGTAAGTGTTTTGAAAAGATTATCCATATAAAACTATAATTTACAGACAAAGCATTATCAAATAATTTACTTGCGGTTTGTGTTGCAGCTGCTGCCAGATCCAATATAGTTGGCTGCTTCATTTTTCAAAAAGAGTTTCTTTGCAAACTCTCCATTACACTGTGCCTCATTTACAAAAACAATCTGCGGTCAAATTCTCAGAACAAACATAATTGTCCGATGCCATCCGGGACGCCATTGAAATAAACCATCCACTTGTTTCCAATGCTGAAGTCTGTACAGAGATGCAAACGAGCTGTTAAAACTGGACGAGTCAAATCAAACGTTCTTTCACTCTTCCATTTGTCCTGTTGTTGACAGACTCAAGCGTGTGGAGTAGCCTATGTCAGAAACTGAACGTGCATCTGTATATTGTATCCAGTGTAGACAGCATCAGTTATTATATTGCTTTTGATGCGATGCTTACATCCAAACAAGTGTAGGCAAATGTCAGCCGTTAAAGGGTTAATTACTCACCCTCATGTCGTTCCAAACCCGTAAGACCTTCGTTCATCTTCTGAACACAAATCCGAGAGCTTTCTGACCCCCCTTAAACAGCAATGTCATAGCCACTTTCAAGGCCCAGAAAGGTAGTAAAGACATTGTTAAAATACTCCATGTAACTACAGTGGTTGAACCTTAATGTTATGAAGCGACGAGAATACTTTTTGTGCGTAAAACAAAACAAAATAACAACTTTATTCATCAATTTCTTCTCTTCCGTGTCAGTCTCTGACTGCCGGTCAGAAAGCCCTCAGATTTGTGTTCAGAAGATGAATGAGGGTCTTACAGGTTTGGAACGACATGAGGGTGAGTAATTAATGACATAATTTTCATTTTTGGGTGAGCAATCCCTTCAAGTGACTGCGGTGCGATGATGTAAAACTATTCTTCGATGTCTTGCTCTGGAGGCATTCATATGTAAATGTTTTTGCCCATGTGATGCCATATCCTGCAATACCAAAATAAGCTGTTTTTGGTGCTTGATTAAATAAATCCTTTGTTTATAATGAGGAGGACATTCTAAACTACGAAATTTGCAGGATGTTTTAATAGTACAAAGGCCTCTTATATGTCAAAAGATCAAGGAAAATTTGATTTCTCATGTCATGATCTCTTTAAGATATTCATATGAATATCTTATATAAAATATCACCAAATGACTGAAAATTAAAGATATTTATTAGTTATCTTACCCAACCCAATTAAGAAGTCACTTGCAAACCTGGATTTAAACAGATTAAACAGACTGCAGACACAAAACATTTAAAAGTCAGAATACAGAGCAAACGAATCAATAATAGGTCAAACATCTGCTCACATATGTAACCACTGCAGGAAGACTCAGTGAGATTGATGCTTTCAGATACACATGCATGCAGATGATTTCAGACTCAAACATGGCAAGAGAAGCAGAAAGGTGAAGGATATAGTGAATTAGTCACAGATGAGTCCCCGGCAGTGACAGTTTTACCATGGTGACAGGTTTTTGCCTAAGCAATAGGTTGTCGTGGTGACAGGTTCACCACGGTGATGGTTACCTGGTGACAGGTGAGCTCTCTGTGGGGATTGGGCCCTGGGGGTTGGACCAACCAAGCCTCGTTTATCACTGATGCACACCACATGGAGTAACAGATGCCTGAATTTAGACTGCAGCGGGGAGCAAATGTGTGTATGTGTGAGAAAGAGAGAGCAATGAAAGCAGTGGCAGAGCTTGCTTCTTCAAAGAGTTTGATATAGAAAGCCTGATGAGAAAGCCTGGGTATGTACAAACTTGATAAATCGTATATGAAGTTTGCTATATCAAAAGAGGAAATTAAAACTGGGCTCAAATTATTTCTGGCATATTTGTTTATTTAGCTAAAGCTACTTTTTCACAATATATAGTATACCATAGCCTTGACGCTTAGTTGGCCATGGGGGTGCATTCAAGGCTGTCACATCTAGACCAATGAGTAAATACATCAGAGAGGACCAACACCACAGAGCCCCCTCGTCATAGGGCCCGGGACTGCACTCCTGGTTGTCTCCCCTTGTGCATGTCAAGCACTGATTGTGCACTTAAAGAAATGATCAACCTTTATTATAATCACTTTATCATTCAAAAGTTTGGGGTTCAATACATTTCTATTTTTTTTATTGATTTTGTAAGAAATTAATACTTTTATTTAGCAAAGACGCATTAAATTGTTAAAAAGTGACAAAGACTTCTATATTGTTCCAAAAAAATCTAGTTAAAATAAAAACTCAATGTTCTTTTCAGCTTTCTATTCATCGTAGAATACTGAAAAAAAAGATCACTGTTTCAACAAAAATAATAATCAGTACAATGGAGCACCAAATCAGCATTTTAGAATGATTTCTGAAGGATCATGTGACACTGAAGACTGCAGTAATGATGCTGAAAAATCAGGTTAACCATCACAGAAATAAATTACATTGTAAAAAAAGTTTTTTTTTCAATAAGAAAACTGTAATGACATTTCACAATATTACAGTTTCAGCTGAATTTTTTATGAAATAAATGAGGCCTTGTTGAGTGTAAGCAAAGTCTTTCCAAAAAAAAAAAATTTTACATTAAAAGTTTATATCGTCAGAAATGTATTTAGTTTACCTTTACTTAGTTTATGTTCATCTTTGGTTTATATTTCTGAATTACGTGTTCAAATTAGAGGTGTGAATCTTCACTTGCCTTACGATTCGATTACTATTCAGAGGGTAACGATTCGACAGAATCTGCATTAACAGAAGCATTCAGGTAAGAAAAAATACAGTAATCTAATTTAAAAATAATCATCTAATGCATCTAATCTAATGCATAGTCTTAAGTGTATTATTTATAAATAATTTGATTGCTAAAGCTATTAAAGCTATTTCGTCAAGAGCAGTGAGTGATTCTCTCTTTTCTTGTGTTGCTTGATTAACATTAGTGACACAGTAACAGGTTCATTATATTAAGACCTAATGCACGGATCTAATATAATGTTACACATCAGATTCCCCCCTCTACTGTTTACGTTCACTTACACACAGACATAACCGACAATGTTTACGTGAATATTTGCCATTCAAGCGCAATACGCCGCTAAAGAGAACTGCATTTAGGATTGCATGCTGTCTGAGAGGTGGCTTTCTGAGCAAGCGCTTCGGGTACTATTTTATTAATATATAATAAGAGTAGCCTTCTTTATTTACAATAAAACAGCATATTCATATGCATTATAATGCATATGCATTATATGTCTATTTATTTAAATAAAAGAAAATGGATTCTTTTGTTTTTATACATCGATGAAGAATCGTTCACATCAGCATTGCGATGCATCGTAAAAACGATTATATTCCACAGCTCTAATTAAAATTATATTACTTAATTTATTAATTTTAATTTTCATAAAACATACATATTCATTCATTAATGTAGCAATTGCTGCATTCTTACTCTCCACTTTACTTTAAATGTATTTTATTCTGCACTACTAATTTTGCATATCATTTGTTAATATTACTTAATTGAACAATTTTTCATTTTACGCAATTGAAAACAATTGAAATTGACAGAGGGAAAGAGATGAGAGGTACAATAAGTATGTGATGTTTCTGGTTTGAGTGCATTTGGAGATGTTTATGAAATGTGAATGCGAGGATGTCAGAGAGAGACTTGAGCTGGATCTCTCTAAGTGTGTGTGTGTGTGTTTCAGTGTGTTCTTATAATTGCTCTTAGATCCCTCCACTCTTTTGTCTAAGAGCAAGATCCGTCTTTCATTTCATTTCCTCCACCTCACCACAAATGTGAGTCTGCAGCAGGGCTAAGCACAAATCCTCCAAAGCCGACTGTGTATGTGTGTGCGCATGCAGGCATCTGAAAGCCAGCGAGACAGGAAGAGAGAATTCAGCTGTATGAATTCAGCATCTCAGAAGCACTGACATGAATTAGAGCTCTGGGACGCAAACAAGGTTGTCCAAACAGCAAAAGTCACTCATACTAATGAAAATTCCTGCACCAAAATACAGCACTTCCTCCTGCAAGTCATCAGCACATTCTATGCGAGTTTTGTGTGTGTAAATATGCAGGATTTCTACAAAAATTATCTGTTTACTGATTCTACGAAAATATGCACAGAAAATTATTTTGAAAAATGTCTATTGAAACTCAGTGGGGTCTCAATGCTGTTTTGATCAAACTGACTTTCATTGTGTGGACAAAAACAGGTCTTTTTAAAATTCTTCTTTTGTGTTCAACAAAAGTATAAGTCATATAGGTTTTGAACGACATGAGGGTGAGTAACTGATAACAGACTTTTCATTTCAGAGCGAACTATTCAAAAATATTTAGAATATTTAGCAACATATACGAGATTTTGATTAAAATTATATATTGGTTCATATCAATATTGCCCCAGTTAAGACAATCAGGATGCCGAGAGACCCTCATCAGGTCCTTCACTGTCCTTTTTTTCAGATTTGTGAAAGGACCCAAACAGAACAGTCTCTAAAATGAACACACCAAATATTAACATCTAGCAGTTAAATCCAATTTTAACATAAAATTAGCGATAAATAAATAAAAACAAATAAATGTAAGAATTTGGAGCAATGAAAAAACTTGTCTGATTAGAATCAAAAGCAGAGTGTTCTTTAAGTTCTCCTTCAAGAAACCAAGCGTACAGACTTTAAGAGCAAAAATATGAATAACATGTTTTTGTCAATAGCCTCAGTGTCTGGCTCCTCTCTTTTATTGACATGTGGACTGAAATTGTGATGCGTCATCTTGTAGACATAAAAAGTTCAAAGGTAAACGAAACTCACAGAGAAGTTGCCTCAAAGTGTGTGTTGTTTGTTGTCTATTCCTGAGTGAGAAAGAGAGTGGAAGAGAGAGGATAATAAGGGTTGAGAAGAGTCAAGAAGCTAATAAGGCCAAAGGAGGATGAAACATGATGCTAACATCAAATTAACCCACTTCAGCACGAGATGGCCAAACACTCTAAATCCAGCCGGCAGGGTTAGATAGATAGAGGGAAATTTAATTAGTAAGAAGAAGTGTGGAGCCATGTAACAAACCAAATTCAACCAAGTAGGTTAATTAAGAGCACTTGTTTCCTATCTTTCTTTCGTTCTCTCTCGCACTTTAAAAAAACACTCGCAAATACACTATCAAATGCATCATATACATTTACACACCAGCAAAGTCTGGCATCTACAAAATGCTGTTGTGCATTAACAATGAATCTCACTAAACAAACCATGTGGGTATAGAGCATATGAAAATAGGCAGAAAAGAAAACAATGGGTCCAATATAAGCTTAAAGACAATAGAATTTGAGTGACAGCTCCATTCTAACCAATCTCTGATTAGAATGCATGCCAATTACAATAAGGTTTATGAACATGCAGTAACAATGGCAAACAGTCCTACAGGCTGATTAAACTACCTGGTCCATTATCTCCAACACCACAGACAGAGGCAAACACCACTTTCACTCAACTCATAACGAGTGTGTGTCAGCAAAGTATATTTATTATATTTACATTTTTTTAGCATTGAAAATAACCAACTTCTAATTAATAAAATTACACTACTTCAAATAAATGCTGTTTTTTTTTGTTGTTGTTGTTTTTTTTAACTTTCTATTCATCAAAGAATCCTGAAAATGAGAGCATGGTTTCCACTAAAAAATTAAGCATCACAACTGTTTTAAACAGTAATAAGAAATGTTTCTTGAGCACCGTCATGTGACGCTGAAAACTGGGGTAGCCTAATGGCTGCTGAAAATTCAGCTTTTAAAATATATTAAAATTGAAAACAGTTATTTTAAATTGTTAAAATATCCCACAAATTTTTTAAATTTTTTTTATTTTTTTTTAAATCAAATAAATGCAGTCTTGGTGAGCATAAGAGACTTTTTTCAAAAACATTTTAATCTTACCAACCACAAACTTTTGAACGGTAGTTCACTATCCAGACAGAATCTACAGAATTAAGATTGTATACATCACTAGCCAGGTTTCCATCCAAGGATTTTTTTGCGATAAAAGGTTTAGCACAAAATGTTTACCGATATAGCTGATGGAAATGGCAAATATCAATAATTTTTTGCAAATGTCGACCCAATGTTTTTCCGTTTAACTTTAGCGTATAAATTCTATGTTGATACTTCAAATGTCACGAAAAACTAGTTTGCAAATACTTTTTGTCGAGAAAAATGGCTTTACCGTCAATAAATGTGGTGTCACATGAAAGAATTAGTCTATATGTAGCGTCCGTGTTTGTGGCTTTGCCAATGTAGTTCAAAGGTGAATTAAATCTATTATATTCATATTAAATTGTATATAAAATTATTTATTACTACTAGTAAGAATAAGATGTGTTACCTCTCAAACAGCATAATTTTTTTTCTACAGTAATAAAAGTTAATCAGAAAAATAATAGCTAATAATAGCTACAACTGCACCTGTTTCTGAATATTTCTTGATGAACATGACACTTGTTAATAAAATAATTGTATGTATACAATTTAACAATATATAATAAAGTTTCATGGTCAGCTGGCTACTTGACATGACACTTATAAATAAAATAATTGTGTAAATAATAATTAATAATATGTAGGCCTAGTATAATTTTATCTCAAACAAATTAGGAAATTGGGTTGAATCCAGAAAGCTTTAAACAAATTTTAGAATTGTTAACACAGCAGCTCTATAGACTATTTAAAAAAGTTAAATATAGGCCTATACAAATAAAAGCTGCATCTGTTGATGAAAAAGATTGGCCATGTCTCATGCACATAACACACAGTTTATCTCTAACACATATCTCTCACTCAAAACAGCAAATTATTCCTCTTAAGCTGTGATTTGTCACCTACTGTAGGGTCAATTTATCGCAGTAACAGCTATGATGGATCTTCAAGTGCAAACAGCACTTTTTAAATTTTGTACTATTAAATTTTGGTTCACCCAAAAAATACAATTCTGTCATCATTTACTACCCTCATATCATCCCATAAATGTATGACCTTCTTTCCTATGCAGAACAAAAAAATATATATTTTGAAGAATGTAAGTAACCAAACAGTTTTGAATTAACACTGTACAGACAAAAAAAAAAAAAAAAAACATGATTTTTTGTCATGATTCATGATCACAACATGATTGTGAGCAAATGATAGCAAAATTTTAAGTTTGCGCAAACTGTCCTGTTATAGTTTTTTTATATTGTTACTCACAAAATGAGTAACAATGCTTATGAGCAAATTAATCTGTTATTACAATAATATGTAGAAAGCAAACTTGATGCAAAAAAAATTTCAATAGGAAAAACATTAACACAGGAAAATAAATGTGCAAGAATGAAAGAAGAAAAGAAAAATATTTCAACTTTTTTTTTTTACTTGGTTTGAGTGATGTAACAATAAGAACATTGTTTTCCTTGAGATTCCAAAAGTGGGGGGAAAAAACTGCAAGTAGTTTATTTGCTGCTTAACCTGATAGAGAGAAACAATCCAGTTATAAATCTTTTAGAGAATTCGGCATTAAAACCAGTTAATAAATAATCTAACTCTTATCCAGAATTACATGAGATTCACAAATGTTTGAGAGTTACAAAAGACTACATCATTTTGAGGAAATGTAAACACATGTAAAGCCAAAAAGCCTTGAGAAGTGAACAATGGATCACTGGATAGCAGGTGCTGGAATATTGAAAAGCAGAGAGATGAAATTTGCGCAAAAAGCCTGCCATTCACGGCCAACACAAAAGAACAAACAACACAAAGCTTGTTGTTGAACATGCTCTCACTCAGAATTTGAAAGCGGCGAAGCCTCTTGTGACGATCAAAGTAACACGATTCAATGTCCTCTCTATTTACTTTCCTAACAAACCGTCACAGGACGGTTCTACGCAGACAACTGAATGTATGATAAGCAGCCTATTTGCAGTATCAAAGGTAGACAAAGGAGCTTTCCTAAAAATCAAGTCATGTTTTCATGAGGAAAAAAAAACACCAGCAGAATAAAGACGCATCGATAGAGAGATTTGAAAGAATGGCAGTTCATGGCTCTTCAACCCTCTTGAAGATCAAGAATATTCAAATGTTTGTTAACATTTGTCTGTGATGGGTTCAGTGTGTGTTTTAGTAATTAAAAACAAACTACTAATAATGGAGAAATAAAATAGCTTTTAGCTGAAAGGTTCAAGGTCGAAGCCTTGAGGGACATTATAATAAGGCAAGCAAGGACAGGCAGAGGGAGAGGCGGATGGGTGTGAAGACAAGAACAGCAGCCAAATTAGAGAAATTAAGAAGAGGAAGCCAAATGTCAGGTCAAACATAATTAGACTGGGATGAGAGAGAGTGCGAGTCAAGGATGGAGAGGAGGAGTGAGAAAAAAGTAATGAAATGCTCTGGAAAACAACATGCCCAGAATGAGGAGTTTACAGCTCCACAGGGTTTTATCCGGCATTTATGATTCATTCTGGAGTGCATGAAAGTGTGACAGCAAACTGCAAAGTGCAAACAAGTGTGAAACATGGAAAGAACCAGTGGATTTCCAGAAACAAATCTTTGAAATCAATAAATGTTATTAACTATAAGTGTATAAATGTTGACAATAAAAACTAAGGTCATAGAATAAGACCGAATAGGAGGCCTCAAGACAACTTAAAATGATTTAAATTAATATAAATATTCCTTATTTTAATCAACCCTCTTTTCTTCTAGAAGTACCAGGATCCCCAGTCCAAAAAATGGATTTATGAGGATGCCTAGATTTCACAATTTTAAAATGACTCAATATTTTCAGGTTTTCCATCCTTGTGGGAATTGTGGGACAAAGAAAAGAAATGAGACTGAAAAGTAAAACTGAGTATTTTCATTAGAGGGAATAATTAATTAGAGTGTGCTGATGGGAGGCGTACTAGGGGGAGTGCTGATAAAATCCTTACAGAGAGAGAGAGAGAGAGAGAGAGTGTGTGCCATACTGCAGAAGAGAGCACATGCTGGGAGGAGTGGATATCGGCTGCTGTGATTGCCGTCGTGAGTCTGTGCCCAATCCTTCACTGCTGATTGGGCAGAGTTCAAGAGGGTTTTCAGAGTGGAAACCATAACAAAACACAACGAATGACTGCGCACAGCCAGACGAC